>NW_007737945.1:0-21115 GCF_000696425.1 Galeopterus variegatus | reverse complement strand
TGTGATAAAGATGGCCACTATATAATGATAAAAGGATCTATCACTTGCTCTCCTTTTAAAGCCACCATTGGAGTTGGGGGGGGGGTCAAGATGGTAGAGTAGTTTATTCCTGGGGTCATTCTCTCCCACAGAGTGACCAATTTGCAGCTTCTGAGGAGCAGTGACAGAGGTCCCAAAATCTGTGCTAGAACAGACAGGAGCCACCCACTGCGGGATCCCAGTTCACATTGCTCCCCATTTCCTAAGGAGATTTTAGAGCTTTAGAGCTTTAGGGCCCACATGCCCTGAGCCTGCCAGCCAGAAAAGGCAAACAGGGCCAGGATGGGACTTCTAGCATAGGCTGTCCGTCTCTGTGAGTAACTTGGGAGGCACGGGTTCCCAAGCTCCAAGCAGGACAAGCTGGTGAAAGCTGATGGGACAGGACTTTCGGCACAGTCCACCTGGTATCCATTAGTGACCTGAAAGGCTCTGGGTTCCCAAGCCCTGAACCAGGTGAGCTGGTGAACGCAGGCAGGGTGGGACTTCTGGCACAGACCATCCACCTCCGTGAGCAGCCTGAGAGGCAGGGTCTTCCAAGCAGTGAACCTGACAAGCTGGAGAAGGAAGGTGGGATGGGACTTCCAGTCCATGCTATTTTCTGCTGTCCAGAAGTAGCAGACCCTTCAGGATCCAAGCCAGACATTAGGGTGAAACGAGTGAACTGTGATACCCCTGGCCACAATGCTAAAATACCAAAAGAAAGAAAACAGAAATATGAAAAATGAAGAAAGTACATTGCCACCAAAGGAAATTAATAACTTACAAGTGCTAGATCCTATAGAACAGGAAGTCTTTGAAATGACAGACAAGGAATTTAGAGTAACTATTCTAAGGAAACTAAATGAGATACAAGAAAACTCAGTGAAACAACACAATGAAATTAGAAAAAACATACAGGATCTGAAAGAAGAAATGTACAAAGAAATCAATGCCTTGAAAAAGTATGTAACTGAGCTTGTGGAGCTGAAGGATTAATTCAACTAAATATAAAATACAACAGAGAGTTTAACCAACAGACTTCAACAAACGGAAGAGAGAATTTCTGACTTCAAAGACAGGCTGTTTGAATTATCACAGGCAGCCCAGAGAAAAGAAAAAAGAATCAAAAAAATTGAAGACAATTTAAAAGAGAAAACTGACAACCTTAAGAACTCAAATATCTGAATCATGGGTATTCCAGAAGGGGAGGAAAAGAGAAATGGCATTGAAAACATACTCGATGAGATAATAGCAGAAAACTTCCCAAGTATAGGGAAAGTCACAGATCCCCAGAATCAGGAAACCCAAAGATCACCAAACACGTTCAACACAAAAAGGTCCTCTCAAAGACATGTTATAATCAAACTGACAAAACTCAAAGACAAAGAGAATCTTAAAAGCTGTATGAGAGAAGCGTCAAGTCACTATTAAGGGAGCCCCCCAATCAGAATAACATCAGACTTTTCATCAGAAAATCTAAAAGCCAGAAAAGAATAGGATGATATATTCAAAACACTAATGGACAAAAATTGCCAGCCAAGAATACTTTACCCAGCAAGGCTATCCTTCTGAAATGAAGGACAAATAGTATATTTGTCAAACAAACAAAAACTGCAGGAGTTCACTACCACACGACCAGTCCTACAAGAAATTCTCAAAGAAATACTGGGTTTGATAACAGAAAAACAACCATCACTGCCATGAATACACAAGAAAGAATAATACCTACCAGCAAAACAAAAGTGCTAACAAAAGAGAGAAAAAATTGCTTATCTATCACCCCAAGAAACCAACAAATACAGAAGACAAACAGAAAATTTGAGAGAAAGGAACAAAAGACACTTAAGACATCTAAACAAATATCAGTATAATGCTAGGAGTAAATCAACACCTTTCAATAATAACTCTGTATGTAAAGGGACTACATTCCCCATTCAAAAGACACAGACTGACTGACTAGATTACAAAGATGGACCTGACAATATGCTGTCTTCAAGAGACTCACTTGACCTGTAAAGACACACAGAGACTAAGAGTGAAAGGATGGAAAAAGGTATATCATGCAAGTAGAAAAGAAAAAAGAGCTGGAGTAGCTATATCAGATAAAATAGACTTTAAAGCAAAAACCATTAAAAGTGATAAAGATGGCCACTATATAATGATAAAAGGATCTATCCATCAAGAAGACATAACAATCATAAATATATACACACCTAACGTCAGAGCAGCCAGATTTACAAAGCAAAACGCTATTAGATCTAAAGAAAGAAATAGATACTAACATCATAAAAGTGGGGGACTTGAACATCATTGGACAGATTATCTAGGCAAAAAATCAACAGAGAAACACAAGATCAAAACAATACTTTAGACCAATTGGGCTTGGCCAATATCTACAGCACATTCCACCCAACAAACTGCAGAATATTCATTCTTCTCCTCAGCACATAAAACATTCTCCAGGATAGATCACATGTTAGGTCACAAAACAAGTCTTAACAAATTCAAAAAAATTGTAATTATTCCATGTATTTTTTCTGATCACAATGGATTAAAAGTAGAAATCAATAATATATGAAACACTTAAAACTATACAAACTCATGGAAATTAAGCAACATTCTATTTAATGATATGTAGGTCCAAGAAGTAATTAAACAGGAAATCAAAAATTTCTTGAAACTAATGAAAATAATGACACATCATACCAAAACCTGTGGGATACTGCAAAAGCAGTTTTAAGGGGGAAATTTATTGCATTAAATGCCTACTTCAGAAGAATGGAAAGATGGTAAGTAAATAACCTAACACTTCACCTTAAAGATCTAGAAAAGCAAGAACAATACAATCTTAAAGTTAGTAGATAGAAAGAAATAATTAAGATCAGAGAAGAACTAAATGAAATAGAAACATGAAAAACAATAGAAAAGATCAATGAAACAAAAAGTTGGTTCTTTGAAAAGATTAATAAAATCGACAAACCTTTAGCAAGACTAATTAAGAAGAAAAAATAGAAAACTACAGGCCAGTATCTTTGATGAATATAGATTCAAAAATCCTCAATAAAATACTAGCTATCAGAATATAGCAACACATACAGAAAATTATACACCACAATCAAGTGGGATTCATCCCAGGGATGCAAGGTTGGTCCAACATATGCAAATCAATAAATGTGATAAACCACATTACTAAAAGCAAAGAAAAAAATGACATGATCATCTCTATTGATGCTGAAAAAGCATTTGACAAATTTCAACATCCTTTCATGATAAAGACTTTCTACAAGTTAGGCATAGACGGAAAGTATCTCAACCTAATTAAGGCCATATACGATAAGCCCACTGCCAATATCATCCTGAACGAGGAAAAGCTGAAAGCTTTTCCCTTAAACACAAGAAGTAGACAAGAATGCCCACTCTCAACACTCCCATTCAACATAGTGTTGGAGATATTAGCCAGAACAATCAGAGAAAAGAAAGAAATAAAGGGCATCCATATTGGAAAGGATGAAGTCAAGCTATCCTATTTTGCAGATTATATGATCCTATATATCGATCTATATAAGCCTAAAGCTTCTATAAAAAAACTCCTAAAGTTGATAAACAATTTCAGCAAAGTTGCAGGGTACAAAATCAACACACAAAAATCAGTAGCATTTCTATACTCCACCAGTGAACACGCAGAAAAAGAAATCAAGAAAGCTAGCCCATTTACAGTATCCACCAAAAAAATAAAATATTTAGGAATAAAGCTGACCAAGGATGTGAAAAAATCTCTATGAAGAGAACTACAAACCATTGTTGAGAGAAATTGAAGAGGACACAAGAAGATGGAAAGGTATCCCATGCTCTTGGATTGGAATAATTAACATTGTAAAAATGTCCATATTAACCAAAGTGATCTACAAATTTGATGCAATCCCCATCAAAATTCCAATGACATTTTTCTCTGAAATGGAAAAAGCTATCCAGACATTTATATGGAATAACAAAAGACCACACATAGCCAAAGCAATCCTGAGCAAAAAAAAATAAAGCTGGCAACATAACACTACCTGGCTTTAAACTATATTACAAAGCTATAATAAGCAAAACTGCATTGTACTGGCATAAAAACAGACACATGGATCAATGGAACAGAATAGAGAACACAGAAATTAACCCATATGCCTATAGTCATCTGCTCTTTGAAATAATGGGGGACAGACTGCCTTTTCAAGAAATGGTGCTAGGAAAACTGGATAATCCTATGTAGGAGAATCAAACTAGACCTGTATCTTTCACCATATACCAAAATCAACTCAAAATGAATAAAAGAATTAAATATACATCCTGAAACAATAAAACTCCTTAAAGAAAACATAGGGGAAACACTTCAGGAAGTAGATGTGGGTACAGAATTCATGAATAGGACCCCAAAAGCACAGGCAACTAAAGGTAAAATAAACTAATGCAATTATATCAAACTAAAAAGCTTCTGCATAGCAAAAGAAACAATCAACAGAGTAAAAAAAACAACCAACAGAGTGGGAGAAAATATTTGCAAAATATACATCTGACAAAGGATTAATATCCAGAGTAAACCAGGAGCTCAAACAACTTTACAACAAAAAAAATAAATACCCCATTAAAAAATAGGCAAAGGAGCTGAACAGACATTTCTCAAAGGAAGATATATGAATGACCAACAGACATATGAAAAAGTGCTCAATATCACTCAACATCCGGGAAATGCAAATCAAAACCACACTGAGATACCATCTCACTCCAGTTAGGATGGCTAACATCCAAAAGACTTAGAACGATAAGTGCTGGAGAGGTTGTGGAGAAAAAGCAACTGTCATCCACTGTTGGTGGGGCTGCAAAATAGTGCAGCTTTTATGGAAAATGATACGGAGGTTCCTCAAACAATTCCATATAGATCTACCATGTGACCCAGTGATCTCACTGCTGGGAATATACCCAGAGGAATGGAAATCATCATGCTGAAGGGATACCTGTACTCCAATGTTTATTGCAGCTTTATATACCATAGCCAAGAGCTGGAACCAGCCCAAATGTCCATCATCTGATGAGTGGATAAGGAAACTGTGGTATATCTACACAATGGAATACTACTCTGCTATAAAAAAGAATGAAATACCACCATTCGCAACAACATGGATGGATTTAGAGAAAATTATATTAAGTGAAAGAAGTCTGGCACAGAAAGAGAAATACCACATGTTCTCACTTATTTGTGAGAGCTAAAAATTAATAAATAAACATACAAAAAAAATAAAGAGTGTGGGGAAGAAGACAGAATAACCACAAAAATTCCTTGAACCATTTAAGCCAAGTGCACAGATATGATGTGAGGGGTGGAGGGGAATGGGTTAAAGGGGCATGAAAATCAAGTACAATGTATTTTGAGAAGTAAAATTAAATTAAATTAAATTTTAAAAAACCCTCCACTGCACACCCCTGATAACCTATTAATGCATTGACCAATTAATGTATTAATCTACTCACAAGGGTAACGTCTTAATGATCCAATCAACTCCTAAAGGCCCCACATTACTACCACACTGGGTAGTGTTACCACACAAACATTGAACCCATATTATGAATCTCAATATGTAACAATAAAATAAGACAGACTAAAGAATAAGAAAAATATTCGCAAACCACATATCTGACAAAGGACTTTTATCTAGAATATGTAAAGAAATTTTAAAATTCAACAGCAGAAATAAAAAATAAATAAAAGTATGTAGAAAACGGGCAGAAGACATGAAGAGACATTTCACAGGAAAGGACATATGGATGCCAGATAAGCACATGAAAAGCGATTCAGTGAGTAGGCATTAGAAAAATGAGAATGAAACTGCAAGGAGATATCACTACACATCTATCAGAATGGCTAAAACAAAAAATAATAACTACAAATGATGGTGTGGATGCAGAGAAACTATATCACTCATACATTGCTGCAAGGAATGTAAAATGGTACAGTCGCTCTGGAAAAACAGTTTGAAAGTTTCTTAAAAAACTAAAAATACAACTCTATAACCCAGGAACTTATCCCAGAAAAATAAAAACTTGTGTTCACATAAAAACCTGAACAAGAATGTTTACAGCAGCTTTATTCATATTGCCAAAAACTGAAATAAACAAAACAAAAACAAAAACAAGAAAAACAGATGTCCTTCAATGGGTGAATTGTTAAACAAACTGTGGTACATTCACACCATAGAAGACCATTCACGAATAATAAAGAAGTAAACTATTCATACATACAATGATCTAGATGAATCTCCAGAGAATTATACTGAATGATAAAATTCAGTCCCAAAAAGTTTCACACTATATGATTCTGTTTGTAAAACATGCTTAAAATGACAAAATTATAGAAATAAAGACAGATTAGTCATTGGCAGAAGTTAAGGGATGGGTGGGGTCGAGAGAGAGACAGAAGTGGATGTGGGCAGGAGAGGGTAATATAAAGGATCCTTTTGGTGATAGGAGTGTCATGTTTCTTGATTATCAATGTCAATCCTGGTTTTGATATCGTGCAATGGTTTTGCAAGATGTTTCCATTGAGGGAAACTTGATAAAGGGTCTGTGGGATTTCTCTGTATAATTTCTTACAACGTTATCTGAATGTGTAATGTCTTAAAATAAAATAAAAAGTTTCATTTTAAAAACATTATTTATAGGAGCATAGAACATCACACAACTAGGAAAAATCTAAAAACAATATACAAGACAGCTACAAATGTAACTATAGAACATTATTGAAAATATCTAAAGGAAGTCTAAACTACATTCATAAATTGGAAAACTCAATATTGTGAAGATGATAGTTTTCCCAATATTGATTTCCAGAATCAAAACAATGCCAATCACAACTTCGTCATAAGTTTTTTGTGAAAATCTAATTCTAAAATGTACGTGGAAAGGCAAAAGACAAAAGATTAGCCAAAATAATTTTTAAAAAGAATTACTTTAGATAAGGTCACTTATAGTAATTAAGACAGATTAGAGTTACTCAAGGAAAGGTAAATAGAGCAACAGAGTAGAGTAGAGATTCCAGAAACAGACTGGCTCGTATACGTGTGCTTGATTTATGGAAGATTCTCACTCTAGTTCAGTGGAGAATATATGACCCTTTCAAGAAATATTGCTGGATCATTTGATTATCTGTTAAAAACATAATTTTGACATCTACTTGATACAATATTAAAAAGTAAAATTAAATAGAGGTAGACTGAAGATCCAAATGTAAAAAGCTAAATGATAATGTTTCTAGAATGTACCACAAAAGAGAAAATTATACCTGTAAAATAATATTGATAAACTAGGCTACATAACAAGTAGCAACTTCTGTTTATCAATAGTTAACTTAAATAAAAAGGCACCCAGCTCAATAGAAGATATGTATTTTCAGTGAATACAGCTTAAGAAAGACATACATACTAAGAATTCTTTAAAACGTCCTATAAATAACTAAGAAAATGTCATCTGATCACATCTGAAAAGGTTGGTAAAGACCTGAATAGCCACTTCGGAAAGGGCTTATCTACAAATAACATGTCCATTATACATATAAAAAGGTACTCAACACTATAAAAAAAAAAAAAAAACAACTGCAATCAAAGCCACTTTAGATATAATGACACACACTAGATTAGCTAAACAATCTGATAATACCAAGTTGTTAGCAAGGATGCGGAACAACTGGTATTCTCATACAATGCTGGTGGAAAATTTTTGTCAGGATTTACCTAAGCTGGATTTCTGTCATACAACAGTTTTTCCATAAGGAAAGCAGAAAAGATCACAACTATATAGTGACAGATTATCAATTGTCAGCATCTCTGTTAAAGAGAATTCAAACACCTATAAAACTTGGAACAATCAAGGCTGTGATACCTGGGCATGAATTCCAATCTCAAGGAATTTGGCCTGAACAAGAAGGCTAAGGAAAGGAATGTTAATATGAGCAGAACTTTGCATGTTCCACCCAGATCTGCTAGACATTTTGTGAAAATTGTCTTTTCTATAACTCTTAGGGGCATCATTTCAATTGCAGGCAATGCAAATGGGGTGCTCTATAGCTGTGAAGTATGCTATCTGATGATTCTAAGTGGTGGTCCTGTCCAGGGGCAGATATCTAAGCACCAACATTTTAAACTGGATCCTGGATATAAACAGTCAGATGCTAGTAAAGTTATCTGTGTTCATCTAAATGGAACAGCTGAGAAAAAATCAGAATGATATCTGTCAAATAGACCTTTGTAAATTTTTTTAGCAGATAATAGTGGTAACTAAGAAATATGTAGACCAGATGTATTGGCCAATATTATAAGTGACCTATCAGTTTATTTTTCTATACACTGTTGGATTTAATTATTAAAATAATCATTTAAGTAGCAATGATAATGTAAAATGAGGATACTTTTAAAAACTATTATACATTGAAGCATTTGCAAAAGAAAATAAAATTAGAAGCAGCCAACTTACAAATGAAAAATACTTTTAACATTTCTAACTTTATGTAAGGTGAAACAAAGCAATGAAGTGTTTTGTTGGTATATAGCAATTATGAGCAATTGGTGCCAATCACTGTAAATTGGACAGAGAGTAGTAATAACCAAAATGTTAATAAATAGATGTTTCCTCTGTTGTATGACATGTGAAGATGTTGAGTACATAATAGATTATATAATAAAGGAAGTACAATTTTCTCTAGCAGTATTTATGAAGCAGTCTCTTTAAACCCATTTTCCCAATGAAGTATTTTTTTTAAATAAATAGATTTTTCATGATGAAATTGTCTTAACATTATGCTCCATTAGAGTACATATGTAAATTAGTTTCATAAAACATTCTATTCATCCTGAAACTTAGATCATTGCCTCGTAAAAATGTAGAGACTTCAGAAGGCAAATTTACCCTTAAGTTACTACAACATGCAGTCTATTGCACTGTAACAGTAATGGGCTAAGCGATACCTATTAATGTCTCATTATGTAGAGGTTTATTTTAGAAGAGCTTCTAATCTCCTTCAGAACCCTCCAATAGGATATAGAAAACTTCATTTTTTTCAGTACTAACCACAAGGTGATGGTACCAAACTTAAGGCTCATTATCAGCATAATCGATTTTTGAAAAGAAAGGAACTAATTGCTAACTTTATGGCCAAATCTTAATGGAGACAAAGTACTGAATATTTTTAGGAACTGAAAAGTGATCTATTAACTCTCAAATAGACATTTGCTCCTTACTCCAACTGTTAATTATTCTGGCAAAAAAAAAAAAAAAAAAGAAAGATACACAAGATACATTTTGGGAAAGCTATAAATCACATATTGAATAAAATGACAAAGGATTTATATTTGCTTTTCAAAAGCAAAGACACAGATAATGACCTATTATGAAAGACATTAGACAGCCTTTTCTATAGCACTGCAAAAATTGAATTGAACATAGAATCATCTTTCATTATCTCCTCCACATAATATTTCTTGGATACTTAACTTCTATACAGAGAAAGAAGCAAGAATTTCCCAAAGAAAGAATTTTTTAAAATGGATTTATTTAATTTATTCAACACCTATTGAAGAAAAGTTAATTACTTTCCATATTAATAAAGGATACATGTGGTTGCAAGGAATAGAACACCAGCACAAATTAATTCACGATAAATAGACAGTTCATGTTACCTGGATTCTCAAATTCAAAAAAAAATACTATCATTAGACTTCTTTCTCTTTCATTTACTCAGCTTTTCTTGTCTTTGGTTTTCTTTGTCTCTTGGTTTTATTTCTTCTGCAAATAAGCTACTTGCTGAAAAGGTGGACATCAAGCAGCCTCAGATTTAATATTGCTGTGAAATAAAACTGAAAAAGAAGACAGAAATACTACCTAACAGTTCAGAAAATTCTTGGCAATGGGTCACTTTGGGCCATAAGCCTGTACTCCAGATCTAGATTTAATAAATGATCATCACACCAGGACAACATGTTATCTTGCACCATCAAGTCCATGTCTGGAATATTACGCACACTTTGAAGGGCTAAGATTTTGAAAAGATGTGCATAAATTAATAGTATTTAGAGCAAGGTTATCTGATTGAGAAAATTCTTGGAAAACATATTCTGTAAGAAGTTTGAAAAACAAAGGAAAAGATGCCTCAGTATCTGTAAATAGCTAAAGGGCTTTTTGTTAGAAGAGATATACTGTAGATATTCCAGAAGACAAATTACCGCTGATGAAATGAAGTTATAAGTAGGTAAAATTTTGCTCAGAAGAAGGATTTTTAGCATAACCAATAAAAAGCAACAATTACATGAGAGTCTCATAAGCTAAACATTTCTAAAAATATTTCAACAAAGCCATATTAATAACTGTCCTAATAGCTATAAGGAGGAATTTGGTTGTCAAATAACAGGGAAATAAGTGCCTCCATACTTAAAAATTAAAAAAAAATATAACCATTTTCTTTAGGTTATTGAAACTAAAATAAAATAATTGATTATACTGAAAATCAATGGAATAAATGATGAATATTTCAGAAATGGTGTCAATTAATTATTGAATGTACTAACCTATTTATTTGATTCATAGATTATTTTTTTTAGAGTTGATTTTAGTTTAAGTGAATAATGCTCGAAATACAATCAGCATAATTAAGGTATTATTGCTAACAGAAAGTTTCATTTATTACAAATTTAGTAAAATGTTAAGCTAATCAATAAGATGTTTCCAGTAATATATAACAAATTATTAAAATATCACTAATAATAAATAACATGTAATATTGACACTATAGAAAAATATCATAGAATCATATGAAGAGGGCCGAAAAGAACCTAGAAACATCTCTAGAAACAACTTTATCTTACTGATGAAAAAACTGAGTCAGGAATGGATTAAGTACTTTATTCTAGGACACAATTAATAATTTATTTGAAATCAATGATCATGTCAAATTTCTTCATACTGTTTATGTAAGATATATCGATTTTTCTCTGTATTTATCTGCTTTTGGATTTTTTTGATTTTTTGTTTGGTATTTTTCAGTTTTCTCGAGCACCACATTTTAATAACATCATCATTATTAAATTAGAGTTCATTCATAGAAGTGTGATTAAAAAAAAAAAAAAAAAACCTGTAAGAAGCAATTTTGAAAACTAGGGATCCTTTCACTGAAAGCTGCAAACATATCTCAGGTAATGAATCGCTGTCCAAAGTGGTGGAATTTCAGGGCCGAGCCCGTGGCGCACTCGGGAGAGTGTGACGCTGGGAGCGCAGCATCGCTCCCGCCGTGGGTTCGGATCCTATATAGGGATGACTGGTTCGTTCACAGAGCTCACTGGCTGAGTGCAGTGCGGCCGGTCTCAAAAAGGACAAAAAAAAAAAAAAAAAAAAAAGTGGTGGAATTTCAGAGCTCAAAGTAATTCTGAACTCTTCTTTTCCTTAAAACCAAAACAATCTAAACACTGTCAAAACTAGCTTCTCTCCAAACTCTGTATGTTTTTTGCTCTTGACCCAGCCAATATTTTCTTAGATTAGTGCTGTTTAAGCTGGCAGATCATCTTCTTTGTTGTCTTCCTAAGCACTTAACACCCTATCTCTCACATAGTATAGCTTCTCTAAAGTTACATTATTCTATATAATATAATAATAATAATAGAATAATAATATTCTACTATTCTATAGCGGTTCTCAAAGTATAGTCCAGAAACTCCATGGTTTCCTAAGACACTTTCATCAGGTCTACAATGTCGAAATTCTTTACATAATAATACAAAGTTCAAAAAGCTGATTGACATGGCTTAAGATTCTGCACTGCCACTAACTTTTAGAAATGATCACTTGTTAAGTTTTAGTGTAGTATCAGAGAAAAATATCCACAATTATCTGAAAAAAATCAATTAAAATGTCCCTCCCTTTTCCAACTACATATCTGTGAAAGGCACACGGATATGTACTTCATATTCTTTGGTTATAAAACTGTTTAGCAAGAAATTGAATGCAGACACACTTCAATAAGAATCCAGTTGTCTTCTAATAGTCAGACATTAAAAAGATTTGCAAAGATGTAAATCAAGGCTGCTCTTCCCAACATAGATTGCTGTGAATCCAGTTGAATAGTGCCTAATGGGTCACACACACTCAACGAATACTTGCTAAGTAAATAAAGCATCTACTTCCCTTTCTCTTAATTTTCACTCTTCATGTAGTCTTTTAATTAATTCATTCATTATTGTCTTCCAATCTTGCTCTATATTATGACATAAACAGGAAATCTGTGCATTTCACTTGGTGATATCTCCTTAAATAGATTCTTAGATTGAAGTGTTTCATACAAACTAAGGCCAAATTAATACTTACCTACTATATGAAAACCTGTGGAATAACTAAGAAAATTTAAGTTTCTGGTACTATACCTGCCTATCATAACTTTACCATCATAGGCTCTGCCTATGATAAACATATGTATTAATTTATGTGTTCATTTATTTATTCATTTTTGACAGATGCTTATTGAGTCTTTACCCTGACCTATGTAAGCCACTAAGGATTAAAGACAGTTACGTGAAAGTGTGATATCTGGAGTCTAGTCACACTCCAGAAATGGCAACCAGCACTTTGGATTGAAGAGATGCCAATCAGAGAATGTCTAATGGAAACATGAAGTGGAATGTTCTCATGACTTCCTGGAAAAATCAGGAAACATTTTGTGATATTTTACATGAAATTTGGAACACAGGGTGAGAAAGGTTGGTCCAGGCAAGAGGAACAGCATATTATGTAATTGGCATATTGTAAAAACATTGTGGCGATATTTTTAAAAATAAACTGAAAAGTTTGGTGGAAGGGGAAGAGAAAAAGGTAGAAAAAGAGGGACAGAGAAAAGAATAAGAAACTTATTTGAATAATCCAAGTGAACTCCCTGAACAAGGCAGTAGCAGTTGAGATAAAAAGTGACTTCTAAGTTTTCGACTTTGAAATTTGGGGACAGATATTTTCACTCACTTGGAGGTACTGAGGGGAAGACAAGAGGGAGACTGTGATATTCCAGGGGGAATGCCTAGTAGGATGGGGAGGGCTGGAGGAGAGATGAAATTTAATCTATAAATCATCAGTGATAATTTAAGATATGACCATGAATATGATAACCCAGGATTAGAAAAGATAGACTAATGCAGATGTGTACCCTAAGGGAAAAATAATGTTTGTATAGAGGGAAAAGAGTATGTATAAGAAAATGAATAAGCATAGATGGAGTTACAAATATAGAAGGAGATGTGGTGTCATGAAAACCAAGACTGGACAGTGTTCTGAGGAGAAGTGAATTAATTGTGCCAGATGACACAACTGTAAGTTAAAAAGTGCAACATTTTAAATAAATTTTTATATAGTGATGCAAAATGAAGGAAAAGCATATAGTTATTGCCCTGCCATCATTCAGAGCAATGTTCAGAATTTTGCTGAGATAGTGTGTAGGTTTTTGAACAATGTAATTCAAGAGAAAGCTCTTTGGGGAAGACTTAATAGAAAATGCTTTAAGATTTGGCACAGCAACAGAAGATTAAAGAAAGTAGAGATCTTCAGTCCATACAAATGATGACTTAGTGTACTTCTTGAAGTAGTCCTTATTTACATGAAGGACTCTTAAATGGAGACTCTCCTGTGGAACAAATCCTTAGAGGTCAAGAAGTTAAGACCAGAATATTTCACTGGCGAAGTGCTGTATTCTAATTTAGAATAGAACATGTTTGTGATAAATAGAGAAATATGCATATTTGAATTTGTTTGGGATGGAAAACATTAAGGAGGAGTTACATAGGTATATATTATGGTACCTAAGAAGACACTAATGTATAATTGAAGAAAATAATGCCTTGCTCAAGTACTTTGGGAGATTTTATCTTCAGAAAAAAATAAGTGTACATGATTGTGTTTGCAGACTACTTGATTGTATCATTTTAAGGAGATTAAACAGGTTTTGCTTCCAGTTAATAAGTGAGTAACGCTATGTCACTTTAATATTTTCTCTAACTTTCAACTGTTGATGCAGTTTTATATTTCTAGACTGAATAAGGTAAGCTCAGTAAAATCTCTCTTTTTATCTTCTATGTCCTCAGAATCTGAAAAATATTGTACACATTAGGATCATTATTTAACATTTATTAGGTACTGTAACTTCTATACTCTGGGAGCATATGAAGGTTGAAGCTATAATTCAATAGCAAAAGTATAAACTTACTGAATTATTTTTGTAATCCAAGAAAATAATGTAAATTTAAGTTATCCTGATAGTTCTGGTTTCTTACACATTTTTATTAACCCTGTAAGTATGAAAATGGCAAAAAATTACCTTCTTACCTGTACATAAAAACAATCTATTCTTTGAGTGCTAGAATAGTATATTTTAGGAATCTATAAGTGACCTTTCATAACTAATGGTTTGTGATTTATTATTTTACATCCTTCTATAAAAATGAACTATAAGAGAGTGACAGATACTTAAAAGGAATTGAAGGTCTTCTTCCTGGCCAAATTTATTATGGACTTAACTATGTTTCCAAGAAGGAAAAGGATATCTTCAAGGATGGTCAGCATGTGTATAAATTTAGCCATTATTGATTATACTGTACTCTAGTTGAAGTAACTAATCCTTCAGCTGATGGAAAATGGAAGTAAAATGGTCTGATTATTTCACTTTGAATTTTAAAAGGCACATAGTCAAGTTTAAACTCAGCCAGTTAAAAATAAAATAATGGAAAAAGGTGTTGTCAGCTAACGCAACAAAAATAGAAATGTTTTCATTACTTCAGAAATAATGAAAATATATTTTAGTAAAGAAGAAATCAACACTCCATTTCCTAACATTATTCTGGAAACAGATCACAGAATAATAATGTAAGAAGACCAGATGGAAAACACAGGAAACAAAAATTAGACTTTCAACAAGATTCAGTACAAGGTACAATGGAACTGGAAAGTAACTTCATGCTTTATAAATATTTATTATTTATTAAACAAAATTTTTCCAAAGATCTTTTTCATTAGGGTTCACATGGAAAAAATTTAAAATGTATATGTATATGTGCACACATGTGCACAAATATAATATAAAAATACATACATGCATATATAGTCTGTGTACTTATATGTGTATGTGTGTGTGTATATATGGATATTCTTGTGTATAGATAAGTATGCTTTAATCATATCTTGATGCCAATGAAGTGAAACAGAAAATAGAAATATTCTGTGCTTTTACAGATCTTATAAAAAAAATCACAAAACCTTTCTGAATGTATAATATATAGCATAGCACTGAATTTAATCAACTGTGGCATATTATAAACTTTTTTCACAAATAGCTTTCTATTACGAACACAAGGGAAATTACTGTTAATATTTTTCTTATTGGAATTTGTACTTTGTTTTAAAAGAACTCCAAAGCACAATTACAAAGAAAAAAACCTGTACTACCTGATGTGAGATGTAGCCCTAACTGAAATTTAGCATATTGCTTTTGAAAAGAATAGGGTCAACCATTTCTATTCAGTTCAATCTGATAGAAATTTGCCACCATCTAAACTAGCGGTAATGCATTACACATTTAATTTAACATTTAGTCCATTCAACCAAATTTCATTGACCAATTTAAAAAATTAGAGTCGGTAATCTTTTAAATCAAATACTAATGAACAAAGCTATTTGTGAATTGTTTACAACTGTGAAACTTCAAATATGACCAGAACTCCATAGTTAAAAATAAATAGAGGGCCGAGCCCGTGGCGCACTCCGGAGGGTGCGGCGCTGGGAGCGCTGGATGCATAAAAGTCTTTTTTTCCCACCCCAGGTGTGTGTAGTTGAGATTTTCTCTGCCTGGGATGCTTGACACAACTGGCTACTTTGCAACCTCCAGGTCATTGGTATTCACTACTAGTTGCCGACTCATTATGTCAATCTCTTGTCTTTTTGCTTAAAATTTTGTTTGGGAGAGAAGGTTGTGTAGATATAGCAATAGCAGTCTATAATTTCTTAAGCTTTTTTGCTATTTGAGCACATGTATTTCCCAGTTGTGAGGATACAAATTAAGCAAAAATCAGTGGTGCACTTTTCTGGGAAATCTTTTGATTCCCTAAAATCAGACAACAGATATAATAATTACTTCTTTCTGCTTTGAACAGAGATGGGAAAAATTATTGTAGCAATTTATGCAAAAAAGTAAAGGAAGCTTCAATCAGGCTAAAAGTATTGAGATGGAAGCAGACAGACATATTAAAGATGTTTATAGGTAGAATCTATGTTTTAGTGATAAGTTATAAAGGAAAGATTAATGATTTCATGCAAGTGTTCCAGAAAGATAAACATTTTTGGCAGAAGAATGAAATTGTTTTTATTTACATTGATTATAAGGTGCCTAAAAAAGAGTAAGGTGCCATATGTAATGATGATCACTAGGCAGTCATTAATCCTAGATAAATCATCAGGTTCGAAAATACAACACATACGTACTCATTGAAAATGTTAGGGTATATAGTTTCCTTTCAGACGGAGTATAAATAATGAAAATAAAAAAGAAGATCCAGGAGGACACTTTGGAAAACCCAATATTGAATGGGTGAGGAAAAAAAAGAGAGAGAGGAGAGAGAGATGGAAAAGTTATAGTCAAAGACCTAAGAAAATCAGAAAAGAGTAATTCCTCAGAATACAATGAAAAGAACAGTTAAGTATCTAGTGATAAAATATTTAAGTGATAAAAATGTATAAAATTAAAGGACAAATTCAAAATGCATGCTGCATTTACTAATTAAGATCTTAAAGCAATAGATACATTTATGTTACATATATATATAATTTTTACTGATGCTTATGCATACCCAACTTCTGCTTTTTGCAAAGGAACAGCAGGAAACTAGGAAGGGTCCATATCAGTGACTGATAGCGGACATCTCTCCACTCTGGTAAACATGATAGTATAGCCAAATATAATTTAACTTAGGAAGACAGGAAATTTACTGCTTCTGCCACACAAATGTTCTGAAACATATTATACCTATGACACATGACTTAAATCAACAGTACAAGTGAATATGACTACCTAGTGCAAAATAAATAGAATATAACTTCTCAGTGCATATAACTCTATCAAAAACGACCTATTGATTCTCAAGATACCATTTCCAGCTATTTTAAAAATCTAAAATGACAAACAACTTGTGTATATTATGGAGATGGAAGCAGTGGCTAGCATTATTCTCTCACTACGACAAAAATATCCCTCTTTTTAGTGAGTTAGAGTTACACAGCAACAGCCGAATTTGTATCCACATTACATGGTATTTCATGCACCAATGACTTGGCTCTGCCATGGGTTTTTAAAAAATTTTCTTGGCTACTTTCTGTTTGTGCATCATGTGCAGTTTACTCCCACAACAAAATTCTCCAACATTCCTGAGAAGGGCTTTATTTATATGTCTTTTGAAGAATCGTGTTTTTTTTACAGTTTAACTTTTCGCTGAAATTTTAAATGCATATAGAAAATTGCATATACCATAATTATAGAGTTTCCTAAATTTTCACAAACTAAGTCCAACTAAATAATTTGCACCCAGATCAAGAAATGGAATCATGCCAGCATCCTCTTCATTCCTCTTCAGATGTTATTCAACAGAAAGTAACCATTATCCTGAGTTCTAACACCAGATTTTTTTTGCCTCTTTTTGTACTTGATATAAACAAAATTTTATAATATGTACTCTTTTATGACAGATTTTATTCTCTCGACACCATATTTATGAGATTCACTTATCACTTGTAATTGTAGGTGATTCATTCTCACTGCTGTATAATATTCCATTGTGTACCTATAACTACAATGTATTTGTCCATCTATTTTTGCTAGCCATTTGAGTAGAGTTTTGTTTTGTTTGCTTGCCTGTTTGTTTTATGAGAATTATATATTTGGTTGTTTTTATTTTCCAGTTGGTTTATTTCTCTTCTGTTTGTGTATTTGTTTGTGTGAGTGCATGTTACCTACAAATAAAGATTCTAGAAATAGTTTCAAACATGAGTTTTGGTGAACTTATGTGACACTTCTTTGGAATGATTGGGCCTTAAAATATGCATATGTTAAACTTTAGTCATTATTGCCCCTTTATTATATGGTATGAGTTCACATTGCTCCACATCTTGCCCAAGAATTTGTATTGTCTGTTTTTCATTTTAGCCTTTACACTGGGTTTGTAGTGTATCTCATTGTGGTCTTAACTTGAATTACTCTGATGAGCAATGCAGATTAGCACCTTTTTATAAAAGTATAATGGCTATTTAGTTTTTTTTAATTATCTGCTCAAATCTTTTGTCTATACTTCTACTAGGTTTATGTCTTTTTACTATTAATTTGTAAATGTTCTTTATTACTTATTTTGGATACAAGTTCTTTTTAAAAAATTATTTTTGTTTGTACATATTTATAGGGTACAGAGTTGACTATCAGTATTTGAATACAGTATGTGATGATCCACTTAATATTATTAGAATGTTCATCATTAAAATCCTAATTACTTTTGTGTCCCTTACCGAATTACTCCATATCTCCACTACCCCACCCCTTTCCCCACCTCTAGTAACAATAGGTCTTTTCTCTCCTTTTGAAAGTTCGATGTTTTATTATGGTCTTTCTTTCATTCATTGTATCTTAGTTCCCACTTATGAGTGAGGACGTGGTATTTCTCTTTTTGTACCTGGCTTATTTCATGAGCTATTCCAAGCTCATCCATGTTGCTGCAAATGACAGAATTTTATTCATTTTTATGGGTGAAGAGTATTCCATGGTATATATATACCATATTTTCCTTATCCAGTCATCCATCAATGGACATGTAGGGTGGTTCCAATAGAGCTGTGATAAACATGGGGGTGCAGGTATCCCTCTGACATAATGATTTTCATTACTTTGGGTATATACCCAGAAGTGGGATCGCTGGATCATATGGTAGATCTATGTGTAGTTGTTTGAGAAACATTCATACTGTTTTCTGTAGCGGCTGTACTAATTTACAGTCCTACAAACAGTGTAGGAGAGTTCCCTTTTTTCCACATCCTCACCAGCATTTATTATTATCAGTCTTTTTGATAATAGCCAGTCTAGCTGGGGTGAAATGATATCTCTTTGGTGTACATTTCCCTAATAATTAATGATGTTGACCATTTTTTTCATGTACCTGTTGGCCATTTGGATGTCTTCCTTTGAAACATGTCTATTCAACTCCTTTGCCCATTTTTTAATTGGATTATTTGTTTATATTTTGTGCATGCATGTGTGTGTGTGTGTGTGTGTGTGTGTTTTAACTGTGAAATTGTTTGAGTTTTTGTATTTCTGGATATTAATCCCTTGTCAGATGTATGGTTTGCAAATATTTTTTCCCATACAGTAGGTTGTCTTTTCACTTTGTTAATTGTTTCCTTTGCTGTACAGAAGCTTTTTACTTTGATATAATCCCATTTGTTTAGTTTTGCTTTTGTTGCTTGTGCTTTCAGGGTCTTATTCATAAAGTCTTTGTCCAGTTTTATATACTGAAGTGTTTCCCTATATTTTCTTCTAGGAGTTTTATAGTTTCAAGTCTGTGGTGTATGGTGAGAAGTATGATTTTTCATTTTTCTACACACAGATCTCCAGTTTTCCCAGCACCATTTACTGAAGAGGCTGTCTTTTCCCTCATGTATGTTCTCGGCAACTTTATCTAAGATCAGTTGGTTCTAAGTACCTGGGTTGATTTCTGCGTTCTCTATTCTGTTGCATTGATCCATGTGTGTGATTTTATATCAGTACCATGCTGTTTTGGTTACTATAGCTTTATAGTATAATTTGAAGGCAGGGAGTCATAACCCTCTGGTTTTATTCTTTTTGCTCAATATTTCTTTGGCTAATTGGGGTCTTTTATTGTTCATATTAATTTTAGGATTGTTTTTACTATTTCTGTGAAGAATGTCATTGGTATTTTGATGAGTACTGCATTGTATCTGTAGATTGCTTTGTGTAATATGGACATTTTTACCTCATTAATTTCTACAATCCGTGAACAATATGGACATTTTTACCTCATTAATTTCTACAATCCGTGAACAAGGCATGTCTTTCCATCTTTTTGTGTCATCTTTAATTTCTTTCAGCAAAATTTTGTAATTCCTATTGTAGAGATCTCTCACCTCTTTGGTTAAATTTATTCCTAGGTATTTTGTTCTCTTGATAGCTATTATAAATGGACTTACTTTCTTGATTTCTTTTTCTGCTTGTTCATTGTTGGTGTGTAAGAATGGTACTGATTTTTGTGTATAGATTTGGGTACAGGTAATATTTCTTTTAAATTTGGATACACGTAGTATGAAATCTTCTCCCCTTCTGTGGGTTCTTTTTTTACTCTATGTATTGTATCTTTTGAAGAACAGAAATTCTTATTTTCAGTGCACCCCAAATTTTTATTTTCATTTATTATTAGTTCCATTTAAGAAATTTTATTTACTCCAATGTCATAATGATATTGCATGATTTTTCCTAATATATTCAATTTATCCGTAATTTTTTTTTGTGCATGGTACGAGGTAGGAGCCTATATATACATATATATGTATTTATATAAATATCCAGTTGACCCTACTTATTTCAGTTTTACTCATATAACATAAGTGGATCAAATTCTAAACCTGTGTATTATAGAAACCATTATTTTTAAGTGTCAAACTTAAACCTTTGAACCTTCTAACAATTTTAACAAGCAAAATAAAATTGCAGTAAGATGAGAGCATGCCATCCTAAAACTTACTACAGAGAGTTAATTACAATGGAAGACAGAAGACCACACACTATATCTGCATTCTAACTGTACAGATTCAGGAAATGAAGACACATAGTGAAAACACCGAGCCATGGAGAGAAGGAGACACAGAGGTAGGAAGGCAGAGTAGAGAAATATACAAAAGGGATTATATTTAGTGGGTGTTTTCACAAGAAATGAGGCATACTATGTAATATAAACCCTGTACTCTGTTTTCTCTACAAAAAGTCTTTAGTAAATTTCTAACA
>NW_007737944.1:82972-88472 GCF_000696425.1 Galeopterus variegatus | reverse complement strand
ATCTTTAATGCCATCTTCCCTCTTGCATGAACTATGGAATATCAAAATTTTCCTCCGTTGTTTCAGGCCAAGATCCATCAAAGTTCTTCTTTTTCCATTGCCAGGAAAATACAATTGGTTGGAATTTTTTGTTGTTTGTTTTGTTTTCAGACTGATTTATTATTGTATCAATAAACATAAAGAAGTGTCTTAAATCAATATCTGACATAAAANAATAAGACCCACCTTACTTGTAAGACATATTTTCATTGGTGTTTGGACCTTCAATGATGAAGGAGAGCACGGGCACAGAGCATAATAGAGTGTTAGGGTCGGGAGGCCTCTTAGCATCTAGTCCAGCCCTTTGTCAGGCAGTATAGTGGTTGATTACAACATTCTGAAAAATAACAATAAAAATGGTAGCAATAAATTCTTTCAAATATTTACGTCTTTCATAAAGTCATTTCATATACGTTCATTTGTGGTTTTCAAATAACATATATATTAGGGAAGGTGGGTGGTAGTAGTGATATCATCACCATCATCACCGGGAAACAGGCTCAGAGGGGCTGAGTGACTTGTCCAGAGTCCCAAAAACTGAGAATAAAATTTACATTTTCCCATCCTCTTTGCCTCACACCTCCATAGGATCAAGAAAGTAGATTAAATTGGATGAACCGTACAAAGATGAGGTTTTATTTTTTAAAATTCTCCTTGCAAGCCCATGAGAGTGGGTATTCATTTTCAGTATCTTTCAGGCTAGAAGAAACCCCAGGATACTATCTGCATAGTGTTAGAAATGAGGGGTTCTCATGCAGCTAAGTCGTTCTTCACCCTGTGCATGCAGAAATGAGTTTTGAATTATCTCAAGCAGTGGTAATGATTATATACCACCTGCATATCCTCTTCCAGTCTCCTGTAAAGAGTGGCCTTCACCTACAAGACGATCAAGGAAGCTCATAATCATGGAGCAGACTTTGATCCAAGCACCTCCATGGTTTGTCCATCTCCCATCTCCAAAAAGTCAACAGGGAGAGATGGAGAGGATAGGATTCTAAGATTAGCAAGTTGCAGAGTAATACTGGGAGGTAGGAGTGAAGGTGATCCCTGAAAACAGAGTTACCTTGCAGAGAATCTAAAAACTGTGCTGTACTTGGAGTGTTATGGGTATTATTATTTTTTAACCTTTTGAGCTCTCTCTGGTACCTACTCTAGGGCACCATGATCCCAGTTTAAAAGTACATTCTGCTAGTGAAATCCTGCCAGGCATCTCTAGGTAGGGCTGTTATTTACAGCTACTTCAGTCACTGAATGCTACACATGAAGGTAAATTGTAGATGATAGCTCTTACCACCACCCATATCAACTAAATAATTTGCCCAGGGGCAGGCAGTACATGAAATGAGGGAGCCCAGAATCCCGTATCATCCATTCTGTGAGTTCCCTTAGGGAAGCACAGAGTGTATATTTTCTGGAAGTACAGTTTATTATGTTGTTTGAAAATGTTGCTCTGAGCAACAGATGTTATTTTTGGAGGCTGAACAACTTGATTTTAGTTAAAAAAAAAAAAGAAAAAGAAAAAAAAGCCTTGGCAGAAGTTAAAAGATAGTTGGCTAGAAGAAGTGGTTGGTATAAGGAGTTCCAATCTAGTTTCCTTAATTGTGCTATGACAGTTTACAGGCAGAGGCAGAAATCTGTAATTTGCAGTCAGAGTGGTCACCACCCTGCTATGACTAATGCAGCCAGGACTCAGCAGGAGTCCCTACCCCAGCCTTCAGCTCTAAAGTGCCACAGGAAGAAGGGGAGTGACTGAGAATCTGATCATGTCCTCAGCATCAATTTGGAGTTTGGTACAGTTTGTTCCTCGTCTTCATTTAGCTCCGAGTCTGCTCTAGAGGAGCAGTTTGAAGGCTTGAAAAGAGAGAACAATTCTCAGTGCCAAGAGGATTATTTACAACTTTCTCTTACATTACAATCTTCAGAGTGGCACTCTGGCTTAATGAAGAGAGCATGCCACTGGACAACTTCAATCACAGCCTTTGGATTCTCTCCAAGGGCAAAAAGGTCAAGTTTCCAAAGGAAATTTGGTTTTATTTTGGTCTTATTTTCATATGCCTTTGACTCGTTTGTGCTAATTAACACTTCTCATGGGTGGCAAATGACGGAAGGAAAGATAGAGAAGGAGTAGTCAGTGAGACCACTCAGTGGGCCAGGAACGATCCAAGCCCAGGAACTAGACAATGATTCTATTTTCATATGCCTTTGACTCGTTTGTGCTAATTAACACTTCTCATGGGTGGCAAATGACGGAAGGAAAGATAGAGAAGGAATAGTCAGTGAGACCACTCAGTGGGCCAGGAACGATCCAAGCCCAGGAACTAGACAATGATTCTGGTGGCCCCCAAGACTGAGAGTCTACAGTTCAAGATACAGAGACTCATGGGAAATTCTGCGGTTGACTCTATCAAAAGGATCCAATCTGTCGTGTGGGGACACGGAAACTGGGGACACTCACCAGTGGTGATACAGTACATCTAATATGTGGCTGTGTTGAGGTGCCAGATGATCAATCTGTTTGGGATCAATATTGTAGCCCTAAGTTGAGAGTTCAGACCTTGCTCATGTCCCATGGAAAAGGGAATTAATGAGCTTCACAGGCTGTCAAAGTTTCAGAAAAATGCAGTATGTTCAGAGTCGGCGCCCATCGTGGGCTGGAGGTTAACTTTGATGGATGGCCCAAGCACTTTAGTTATTCAGGAGAATTCTAAAGTTTGGTGAACAGACACCAAGTTTGGAGCTTACTTCAGAAGCACTAGAGGGGAAGATGGGCAAATCCGTGGATGGTAATGGAGCCCCTGATGTAAAACTTGCTGTAGTACGGATTGGCTCAGAGATCAATGAGTCTGCTGAGGTCGAATTTTATTAACTGTGCATATGCTGGTCAGCTACCTGAGAAATCTCTGATTCTTCCTGCCCTTTCTCTGCTTTGCTCTTTTTCAAATGGAACAACATTTCCTAGGCTCCTTTATCCTTCACATTCCTAGGATGCTTGGTCAGCGTGAGGTACTGGCAGAAGACTGAAGGATGGGAAGGAGGGAAAACCGTGGTATTTCTCTCTCTCTGCTTCCTGTGGTGTCTCCTGCAGTAACTGCATCTTGTCTAGTGCTCTAGTTTTCTCAAAAATACTCCTTCCTCAATGATCCCCTGTCCCAATAGGCAGTCTCCACTGACTCCAGCTTTTTCTGGAAGGCTCCAGACACTAGGCTCTGGTTGCCCAACTTCCACCTGTTGTCCTCTCATCTCTAGTTGTGGATATCAATTTCCCTCTGTTAAGTGCCCTCTGTTTGAAAGACCTAGTGTGGTTTCTGTTTTCCTGGCCAAGATCCTATGATACACTGCCAACGAGCAGATCTAGAATTGCAATAGAGACCATCTGACTATTAAATTACTGCCTTTCTCCTATTCCACATTTTATGTCTTATCCCCTACTGGAAACATTTCCTTTTTCTAGCCCAATTCTTTACATTCATGTTGAACCTTAGTTCTTTTGGGTCATGGTCTCTTTCTCTCAAATCTGTCAGTTCATCTTACAATTAATAGAGGCACAGTTTGAAATACAGTCCAGGAAAAATGACTCTGTGAGTCACAAAATGAAATTATACATTTTAATTGTCATCCCTTCTTGCTTGCTGCCTGAGTTATCCACTTTTCCTAGCATGTTATTCCGTTCTCTTTTTTGTATATCGGGCCACATGGCAGGGGTAATGTTGCTTCTGGCATTTTTGGCTCACAGCAAAAGGAAAGTGCTCATGGTCTCCACCTACATTCTGTGATATTTCAACAAAAGGCAGAAACTAGGAATCCTCATTAATACAACCAGGGGCTCAATAGCAGACAGTACTCATATTGCTTCAGCAAAGTTTGTCAAAATCCTTAGCAAAAATCTAGGCTTAACATGAATGTCTCCCTGTAAGCTATTGCTAGTGGGGAGAATTTAAACTGTTCACAATATAAATGAATACTACAGGATTCCAAGATCCAGTGCAATATTTTAATGAGGACTATATTCCTTTCTTCACTGTGGCATTAATTAGCTGTTTGATGATAGGCAAGACTCATCTTTCTGGGACCATTTGCACATTTACAAAATAAGGGAATTGACCTAGATCATCTGTAAGAGCCCAAAAACATAACGTTATAACTGTGTGGTAAATTTGGTTGTGGTTTTTTTTTTTTTGTTTGTTTGTTTTAATACTTCATGCTTTATTTTTTCTTACTTGAGAGAAAAAGAGATCCTCATAAGTATAGAAAGAAAAACTTTCTCTGCTTCATTTTCCCGCTCCAATACTCCCATTCACATTTCCCCTTGTTCTTTGACCAGTGGATGTACAAAGCACATGTACAATGGGATCCTAATGATCTCTTTGCCCTAGAAGCAGTGCTCTAACAGGTGACCCTAAGAAAGGGAAAAAAGACTAACGGGGTTTTTGATTCTGGATATTAAGCTTGTATAGTTAATATTCGTACAACCAACCTCTCCCCACTCCTCTTAGCTAGGGGATTAATTTGGTACATTGAAAGACTTGATCCCTTGATTGTTTTTCTGATTGTCCCACTCTGTGCTTTCTCCTGGTGGCAGTCCTTGGCCAGGGCTATGCATGCATTTTGGTCCACTTGGTGTGTCACCAGAGCAGGCTGCCATTTCAGCAATGAGATTTGGTTTGTTTTGCCCTCAAACATTCCTCTTCCCATTACTCTACCATCGTCCTTTGCAAGTGACCTAAAAGCTTCATAAGAGATTCATTTTGATTAAGTCTCATTTTTCAGTTCCCTGCTTAAACAGCACCTCCTCAGGAAAGCGTTTCATTCCTACCCCTAGTCTAGGTTAGAGTGTGTTTTTATAATGCCCTGTACTTTCCTTACCAATGGGTACAGATCCTGGAGTCAGACTGGGCTTAAATTCTGCCTCTGCCACATAGTAAATGTGTGAAAGTTACTTAAGCTCCACAAGACTTAATTTTTAAAATTATGAAATGGGAATAATCACAATAAATACTTCATATGTTTTGGAGAGGCCTTTTCATGTGAAACACAGAACCGTGCTTGGCACATGGTGAGTGCTTAACAATATGGTCTGTTGTGTTTATTATGATTGTTATTGATATTATGGATTCTTTAACTATAAGTCTCTGCCACCAGATGGTAAGCTACATGACAGGAGAGACTGGGTACGTCTGCGCATGGCCTGAATCCAAACTCCCAACATGGAATCCAATTCAGAATAAGTATCTATTGAATGAATGGATGAATGAGTCTCTAAAATCTCTCCCTAAAATTAATGTACTTCCAGGAGAATTAGTTGAGAACATCAGCCATTCACACTGAATGAAGGGGATCTGGCTGGTCCTTGAACAGGCAAAATATAAAAGAGGAGAAGCTGGAAGAGAGGTCCAGAGTGTTCGGAGAACAAGTCTGTTAGCTGTGCAAAGGGCTTTCAGTAACCAGCATATTATCCCTAAGA
>NW_007737944.1:81586-82421 GCF_000696425.1 Galeopterus variegatus | reverse complement strand
ATGTAATGTCTTCAAATATATTTGGACAAAGTGTGATCATAACTAATATGATTCTTTTTTGCACGCACAGTATTTTATTGTGCAGTATCTCTTTGATCATTACAGTGACTCTGTGGGATGGGTAAAATAAATATTATTGTCATCCCTATTGTAGGGCTGATGAAATTGAGAATAAAAGGTTAACATGCCTAAGGTCACACTTTCAATTCTGAATACCTTCCACTGTATGATTACTTTTTGTTCTCTTTGTGGATGAAGCTCTTACAAAAGTTCCAAAAAAGAGGGTGTTAAAAAGCCATGTTTCAGTGGCAGCTGCACGTACTTGCACCTGCTTCAATACCTGTGTGCTTCTAACTTGTCAAAGGGCCTGTACCCAGAGAGGGTTACTACACTGCCCTTTGTACTTTGAACTTACAAACACAATCTAACTCTACTTTTCTCAACACAGCATCCAGAAAAGGACTTAAAACAAAAATGACCAAAATGTGCTGCTATATAAATAGAACTCTACAAATAAAAACTGCTCAACTACAGAGAACTATGCCAGTCATTATTATGAAAGAGATTTGCAGTTGTATACAGAGAGAAATTTGTCATCGATGCCAAGTAGTTATGTTCTGGTAATCTTTAATGCCATCTTCCCTCTTGCATGAACTATGGAATATCAAAATTTTCCTCCGTTGTCTCAGGCCAAGATCCATCAAAGTTCTTCTTTTCCCATTGCCAGGAAAATACTATTGGTTGGAATTTTTTGTTGTTTGTTTTGTTTTCAGGCTGATTTATTATTGTATCAATAAACATAAAGAAGTGTCTTAAATCAATATCTGACATAAAA
>NW_007737944.1:79465-80500 GCF_000696425.1 Galeopterus variegatus | reverse complement strand
ATATATATATATTTATATATAACTATATATATAGTTGAATCAAACATTATTCTCCGTCTTGTAAAAGTAAAATGAATCATCTTTATGTAAAAACTGAAAAATTATGTCTGTACTAGTAAGGCAGCAAATTATGCAAAAAAGTGAAATACTGTCATGGTTGTGCTTGACAAATGATGGGGACGTGACAAAAGGACACAAGAGCCTGCTTTAAAGGGCTCTCACTGGCCAATTCAGAGCAAAATAAATAATGGATAAATTGGATTAAATAAGAATATTGGATAAAATAAGAATACGTGTGTTCCTATTGGTATAAACAGTAAATGAATAAATAAATCAATGGGGAGAAAGACAAGGTCTTCCTTACAGAGAATATCAATTAATAAATGCTGAAGGAATGACAGAATTGGAAAACTACCATTGGGAAACCATCAGAGTAATAATTGATTCAGCAAGAGTCCTCAGTGGATGATGAAACTGAGTGAAAGTTTGATAAGGATTAGGATATTAATTACAAATGGGAAAATAGTGACTGTACAGTGAAGAAACCTGAAAATGCCCTTAATCAAATGAATAAATTTCACATCACCAGTGATGGGGCAAACCAACAACCTGTGTCCTTTGTTACTTTGCACTGAGAAGGACCCAACACCACTTCCGTGGCATTTCCACCCCAAAGTGCATACCCTAAATCTAATCATGAAGAAATATTAGACTGTTGAGGGTCACGTTAGTCTGTTCCTCTTCAAAAACTGTGTATTTTTCAAGATTCCTTATATACTATAAAAATGTCAAAGACTTGAAGTATTATCTTTTAAAAAAAGACAGGAATAATTCCAATTTAAAAGGGAGTAAAGAGATATAACAACTAAATACATTGTTTAGTCCCAGATTAGATCCTGGACCAAGGGCAAAAAAGTAGCTGAAAGGGCATTATTGGGACAATTGAAGAAATGTGAATACGGACTGCAGATCAGATTATATTATTGTATCAATATTAAATTTTCTGATATTGATGATCATACTGCTGGTATATTA
>NW_007737944.1:76825-77891 GCF_000696425.1 Galeopterus variegatus | reverse complement strand
AGGTGTCTTTTTAGGGTGTTAAAGATTGGTTGTCTTAGTATGCATAAAGGGCTTTGCACATCGACCCATGGCATGAAGTCTCTGGTTTACTTCGGAAAGTTCCATTATGGGGTCCTTCCTGGAAACATTCTGCCCCATAGGCGGGGGCCACATCTTGTTAGTGTGACTGACGCCATTTTGATGATCTGTTTTTGAGACTAATAACTTCTTTCTCCTGAGGACTCAGGATGCAATGGTAATACCATTCCACTCTGGTGTAATTTGTTACCTATCTTAGTTTAGAAAGAAAACCACCAACAAATATTACAGATTTTCTGAACCCTGAAATTTCATTAACAAGCATTCCTCAAATCTACAGTGCAATGGTATTTGATACTCATAATGTTACTTCTTGTGAAGATTTTGAAGTGACTTCTGACTCATCAGAGAGATAGAGATTAAATTAATCCTTTCTTCATTTTTTAAGTTGGTAATCATGATAAAATTGCATAAAAACCGATGTGGTAATCTTCTGTATCAGGATGGATGAACCTCCACAGCAAGGTTCTTAACCTGAGGTCCAGACCCAACGAGGAGTCCATGGATAGATATCAGGAGTCTTGAGAATTTGCGTGGGAAGACATTTCATCTTCATTTTCTCTAACCTTTAAGTGACATTTAGCACTGCCTTCCATGATGAATGTAGAAACAAATCACAGTGTTGTTAGCAATACCTGTGACTGTGTCACCAATAGAATTCACAGATGATTTCAATCACATCAGTTGTTGCTGATATCTCAAGATGTCATTTATACTCATCATTAATGTGAAATTATGATAATTATTAGACTTGAGACTAGGTCATATTTAATATGTTAACAAAAAAGCATATAATTACTGTGCCACCAATTTGTTTTTTAAAAATACTTCCACAACGGAATGTCAATATTTTAAACCATATTAATAATAATATTTCAACATAGTTATTTTTATTTGTAAGTACATATATTTTGTGTTATATATTTTAAAATATTATTATGAGAAGTGGTTCATAAACTATGCAAAAATGGTCCACAGCACAAAAATG
>NW_007737944.1:73546-76254 GCF_000696425.1 Galeopterus variegatus | reverse complement strand
TTAACAAAAAAGCATATAATTACTGTGCCACCAATTTGTTTTTTAAAAATACTTCCACAACAGTATGTCAATATTTTAAACCATATTAATAATAATATTTCAACATAGTTGTTTTTATTTGTAAGTACATATATTTTGTGTTATATATTTAAAAATATTATTATGAGAAGTGGTTCATAAACTATGCAAAAATGGTCCACAGCACAAAAATGGTTCAGGATTCCATTCTATAACATAAACCCCATTATAGCCTTAGTGGGAATACCATGGCTTAACAACTAGCTGCTTTCAGAGTCCCCTGGAAACATTGCAGTGACCCCAGGAATGGAGAAAAGCTCTACATGCTAGAATAAGATAATTGTTAGCTACTACCAAGAATGTGCTACTTGACCCTTCCCCATCAGAAGATGAGACCCTACCAGGTCCCAGTTTCTTCCCACCCACAACTGCCTGATCTCCTTCCTACCCAATTTTAATGAAGGCAGCTCTTCTGGCAGTGACCGGTGCAAGCCCAGTGCTCTGGGAGTTGGGCCTGTGTTGGCAGGCCATGGGGTGGACTGGAGCCAAGACTTTTGTGATTCCCTCCACCCTCATTTTCCTGTGGAGGCACAGCTCAAGAGGCCTATGCTGGAGGGTTGATCAACCCAGTTATCTGTTTGATTTTTGCTGGAAACTTCAGTTGTCCTTTTAATGTGTCATTTTCTCTAATTTCATTTATTTAATCCTTTATTTTCTAATAGGCAGATTCTGGTCACACCTACACAGCTGGCACCAGGTGTGTGCATATTTTTCTGATACTGACAATGCATTGTAGACACTGGGAAATAAAAGATGAGAAAACTTAATGGTGTTAGGTTACTTCATATGCTCTAATGCTATGCCTGCTTTTTTCCCCTTTATTTTTAATGCTTGCTTTATATTCTTTACTCATCTTTTTTTCAGTCTATATATCTCTTAGCTGAGTTTCTTATCTCAATTGATTATTTTTATGCATATACTAAATAGTTTTTTTTCCAAGTCTCTTTGTGGAGCAAGGATCAAGATGATGTGGTATCTATGTCTAAATGCCTAAGCACTTGTAACTTACATTTTAAAATATAAAAATGTATGATACTATAATCTCATTTAAATGAACTTTTCTAAAGATCCTTCATCAAATATCAGGACAAGCCCATGTTGAAGCTTAATGTTTTAAAAATTGTTTGCATACTAGTTTTTAAGTCATTATTTTACCTAAATAATACACAGAAGTCATGTTTATAAGTGGGATTGCTAAGTGGGGCTGAGGCAAGTTTTAACCTACATTTATTGCCCTGTTGGGCAGGGGACCAGTGAGCTACCACAGATGGAAGCAGCAGCAGACTTGCTGTGTTCTTTAGCCATCATGGATGTCCACAGTCACTGCTTATAATTCCAGCGTTTTCCCATTCTGCAAAATTCTCGTTAATTAAGGTACTCTAGCTATTTGGCCAAATATTCCTTGAGGAAAAGGAAATACAATCAATTCTTGATTCTTTTCTGATTATTGGGGACATTATTCCCCTTCACATGGAGCAATAATCAGAGTAGAATTTCTGTTTAGCTTCGCAATGCAATATGTGAATTTTTATAACAGATTTGCCCTCCTAATTGCTTTGGTCTGGCAAATTTTAAAAGGAACTTGCCTTATGTGTTTGGCAGTGTGAGGTGGTCCGGAACCGGACCAGGTGGTTGAATCTAAGGGCAATCTGGACAAAACTTCTGTGCTCTATTGATCGCCAGTGACACTCGGTGGCTAAATCCCAGCCAAACGACAGGTATTAGGAGTATATGTCTGTACTAGATTTCTAGCACTGCCTTAACAAAGCACCACAAACTGGGTGGCTTAAATAACAGAAATTTATTGCCTCACAATTCTGGAGGCTAGATATCCAAAATGAAGGTGTCAGCAGGGCTGCTTCCTTCTGATGGCTGCAAGGGAGAGCCTATTCCATGCCTCTCCCCTAGTTTCTGGTAACCTCAGGCATTCCTGCCTGTAGATGGCATTCTCCCCGTGTCCTCACCTCCCTGTATGTGTCTGTCTCTGTGTCCAGATTCCGCCTTTTTATAAGAGCACAGTCCTAATCAATTAGTGCCCACCCTAATGACTTCATCTTAACTCAATCATCTGCAAAGACACTATTTCCCAATAAGGTCACATTCCCAAGTACTGGCGGCTAGAACTATGTCTTTTGGGTGGACACAATTCAACCTGTAATATTATCTATCTTGATAATTATCCTCACCAAAGAGGATAATTTGTCGATAGTAATGAAATTTTTGTGAATCATATAATTTGCCTCCCATGAATTTATTTATTCTAGATTCCTTGCTTAGATAATAGGATACCAAAAGTAGTGTATCATGAATGTTCTTTTTCTATTAATTATAAATGCTATTCAATTATTTCTATATTTTCCAGGGACTGTGGTTCCTTATTATTTCTTCATAGATCTCACTGGCATTTTTATGAATCTCATTGTTTCCGTTTTGTTTACAAACACTAGACTCTCCCTTTTTAAGCAAATGTCTAATGACTGGGGTAAAGGATCTCTTTTGCAAGCAAAGTGCATGTTTGAGGCCCTTTATTTGAGAAATTTAATTCAAGATCATTCATTTCAAACATTCAAAGCTTATACTACTGGTTCATATTTTTCACTGCCTAGAACAGTGACCTTCACACTGTTTAG
>NW_007737944.1:71449-72940 GCF_000696425.1 Galeopterus variegatus | reverse complement strand
CTTAATTGAATTAGATTAGAATACCTAAGAACATGTGTGCTAGATCTGGGTCCAATAAAAAAAGTGCTATTAAACTTCAAATACTATGTGAAAATTAACTTTTAAAAATATTTTTGTTCATAGCAAATTTCTATTCCTATTACCTGGGAAACCACAGGGAAGCATTCCAGCTGAATTGGTTTCCTCAGTTCCAGTTGTCAGTGTTCAGCTTTACTCCCAAAGGCATTGTTACATGAGTTTTCAGTGGCAGAAAGGGGATGGTGCCATGTGTTCTCTGATCTTAGAGGAAACCCCTACTGTGTCCTGCCTAGCTCAGGCAGGGCGAAGCGAGGATCTCAGACTCCAAGCGGTGGCTTGCTTCAGAGCCGACTCTGTCCAAAACAAGAGTTGTTCTATGTTGTTTTTCTCTAGGCTTTTGAAATTAGGGGTACAAACTATGGATAACACCACCAGAAAATATGAAAAGCCCACCTACTACATACATGGGGCAGAAATATCACGCAGTCTAAAGCAGGTGAATTGGTGCATTCCAAATCAGTGTAGGACAACCAGGAATGTTAAATGAGAGGCATTAATGTTTTTTAGCAATAAAATTTCTACTTCTACGACTTTGCTAATGCTGTGTTCTGCTTTTCTTTCTGCCGATTCTATTTGGGCAATCTGCTGTGCCATCCTCAGATGGCTTTCCAAAACAACTGTGGCCAATATTCCCATCACTGAACAGCAATGGTGTTTTAACAGTGCCAAACAAAACAGCATCTACCTTCTGTGTTTTATAGTTCTTAAGTTACTTCAAGTGCCTCATAGTTATCTAAGAAGCCCTGTATTAGTCTCCAATCTGCAGGCAAGAGTTAGTTAATCTATACCATCATGGTGACAAGCTCAGTACTTANAAGCTTATACTACTGGTTCATATTTTTCACTGCCTAGAACAGTGACCTTCACACTGTTTAGTTGTGTTCTCTAAAAGTAGCAGATAACTGTTATGAAATTTAAAGTCAAACACCCCTCATAACTCCCTTATTTTTTCTTTCAAGAAAACTTAAAGAGACCTTGGATGACCCTAGTACTCTGTGGAATGGGAAAAACACTGACACCGAAAATAAATGTGTAAAAAGTCACATTTTTTTCCATTACTTAAGGGAAATAGTTGTGTTAATTTTTTTCTTAATCTCTCTGCTAAGTGTAAATATATGACTCACTTGAACTACCTCATTTTCAGACCATAAATAGTAGGAGTGATGACTTATAAGGAAGTCATCTTCGTGTTCGGTGAGTAAATACTTGTCTGCACATATTAATTTAACAAGAAAATAGCATTTCCTAAGTAGCATAACATAAGAAATAGTAGAGAATTCAATTTAGGTAAAAACGCAGAGTTATTTTTGAAGAAAAACTATTATGACAAAAGAATCCTTTTTTTCCCCAAATAGTAAACTTAATTGAATTAGATTAGAATACCTAAGAACATGTGTGCTAGATCTGGGTCCA
>NW_007737944.1:68517-69923 GCF_000696425.1 Galeopterus variegatus | reverse complement strand
GGGTAAAAACCTTACCTAATTTTTACAGGAAAAGCAAGCATGATAAAAGTACAATTCTGTTGACTTATCACATTAGTTTTCTCTGCTTAGAATTGGGGGTTAAGAGGGGTGTTCTGTGGTTCCGGAGAAAGCGTCATACATACTGTTAGTGCCCTCTGGTGGATGGTAACAATGATGTGGTACCATGCAATTGCTGGACATTGCACTTCACCTGAAAGATTTGTACCTTTTGCTACCACTTAGTACTTTCCCGCCATCTCAGGATGAATACAGTTTTCTTTCAAAGTGACTTGGGATGCTACCATCTACAACAATTGTCACTGGTTTATGGTTTGTAAGAAATGTCTAAGGTGTATTCAACCAAAGTGACTATCAGTTTTACCACTGACTTTGAAGTCATTAAACTGCCAAATGTGGGTGCAATTTAGCCATTGCGTGCAAACACTTGGCTTGGGTGTGTTTATGTAAATAGTTCAAAGCTGTGGATTGTGTGTCCGGCAAGCTGCTTCCAAGAAACAAAGGAGATATAAGCATGTTTTCCATTTAAAAGGCATGTGGTTCTTATTGCCTTACAGAGATTGGTTTTTGTTTTTGCTTCATTTTTATTTTTAAAGTTATTTTCCCACTGTGAAGTAAAGTGTGTTCATTATAGAAAATGTTGAATTTACAGAGGAAAAAAATCACCCATAATCACGCCAAAGCCAAGGCTGATTTTGGACAGAGTCTACTCATGTAGACTGCTTCCCCGGAGTATATCCTAAGGGGCCAAAGTGAGGGGAGCATGTCATTAACCTTTTCACACAGCTGTGTTCTCTATTTATAAAGTTCAATGACAATATTGCATTTATGTACTTTCATTTGCTGTTTCAAATTAGGTATGGTAATTGCCTAATATAATAGCAGACATTTATGTAGCACAGAATTTCAAAGCCTAAGTCTAGAGTTGCCATTTGCCTCCTGGAGAACAGCAGTTCAGCCCACACTCAATTCTTCCCTACAGCCTCCTACATCTCTGCCAAGATTCGTTCCTGTAATTGTCATAATGACTGTTTATTAGGTCCTTATTACACAAGATAATGCAGTGGTTAAGCATGTAGCCTGAATGAATTTCAGTGCTGGCTTTTCCACCTAATACCCGTGAGATCGTGGATGAGTAATTTAAAGTCTATACATCACTTTCCTCCTTTGTAAGATGAAGGACCTGCCTCACAAGATTGTTGGGAGAAAATTAAGCCCTTAGAACAAAGCTGGGTACATGGGAAGGACTCTATAAATGTAAGTTATTGTTATTAATATATTACGATGATATATGGGACATTATGCTAAGTTCTTTATATTCACAATGCCATTTAACTCTCATAGAATCCTGAGTTAGATATTCTTTATCCCTTTTTCAGATAATGAAA
>NW_007737944.1:62013-68111 GCF_000696425.1 Galeopterus variegatus | reverse complement strand
CCATTTAACTCTCATAGAATCCTGAGTTAGATATTCTTTATCCCTTTTTCAGATAATGAAAGAAAATGAAATGGGGAAGTTCAGTGACTTGCCCGAGTCACATGGCGGGTTACCCTGTTGAGCCTAAATACAAGCCCAGATGTGACTGTAAAGTTTGAGCTTGCCATCTTCTTTTGGATGTGGCAGGTTAAATATTATTTTGTTTGCTTGCTTAATTAATATTGAAACATAAGATACATATAGAAAAATGCACAAATCAGAAGTTTAAAGTTGTGTGAATTTTCACAAATGAATGAAAAACACCTGCAACTTTACCAGACCCCCAAGTGTCCCCTTGTGTCTGTCCCTCCAAGGGTAACCAGGGAGCTCACTTCTAACATCAGAGCTGTGGTGGAAGCTAAAGTGAGGAACCTTGGCTCTCCATGTGCTCCGCCCACCACTCATTGTTCCCAGCAACCTCCAAGGGCCTTCATAGATTAAAGGAGCACAGCATGAGAACCTTTATGATATCCTGGATGGTAAAATGCATTCATGTCTTGTATCACCTGAATCAGTTGGTGGTATCCTCAGGAACAATATGTCAAGAGGGAAGGATTCTAAGCCATGGTAAGAGCAGAAAGGAAAATATGCCATGATCAATTAGTAATGCCTGTCATGGGCTCAAAAGTCTGTAGGCTGGCCCTAGATATCATACATACACACTTTCTTTTAAGTATTTTAATTTCTATTATCTCTAAATTTAATATCAGTGATTGGCATGTTGGCACCATCAAGCAGATGGCTAATTGTTCAGCACAGATAGGCTGAAATGCTGACACAGGAATCATCTAGATACATACATCTTTCTGCATTGTCCGATAGATCTTTTGGGATAAATTACTAGACGTCGAATTCTTTCCATTAGAGTAGGTTAAATCTCCCACCTCTTCTACAGAGTAGCACTCTGCCCTTCCAGTATGTAACACAGCTCACATTCCACCCTGAGCTACTGTTGTTAGCGAACGTCTGTCTCCCCATAAGAACTACAAAGCCCATAAGTATAAATTCTGTCTTCTTCTTCTGTATAACATCCACCTCCCCTTCCAACAGTGCCTAGCATGATGTTTTCTTTGTCCACAATAGGTGTAGATAAATACTTCTTATTTTAAATATAATGATACATTTTAATATTTTTTTTAAATACTAAGAATTAAGTATCAGAATTCAGCTTATGTAGGGGAAGCCTGAGATGAAGTAATAAAAAAAAATAGGTAAAATATTTTGATTTGTAAGAAAGAAATAAGCTAATAAACACAGCCCTGTTTTTCTCAGTCCTTATTAAATACTGAGCATTAACAATTAAAAGATTGCTAATGAATTTAATGGAACCGGTGTCCAAAGGATTGATGTTCATGTAGAGACCAAAATGTCAGTGTTAAATAGACACATTAATATTGGAGCTGGAATATATGAGTATTTTAAAAAATCTTTAAATGCCCATGAAATAGGTAGTTTTAGTAAAAGTGACCTTCTCCAATTCACATCATGTCCCCTCACTGCCTCTGCCCTTGACATCACTGGCTGATTTATTAATTCTTTAAACAAAACACTTATTCCCTAGTAATTAATACACTTAGATTCTTTCCTACAAAGTTTCCTGTGCTTAGGTGGGAAGAAATGTTTTCCCAGTGTCTTTAAGTTCGGTTCTTGCAGCACCCAGTTCCACGATCTTTTAGATACAAGAGGCTACCTGGAGCAGACCAGTACCCCCGTTCTACTTCATTTGCTGTGTGTTTTTTAGGTCACTTTTTTCATCACTACATTCCTTATTCACCCTTTCTTATTTTATTCTAATTAGCACTTCCAATGGCCTTTTGACAGAATACTCTCTATTTCAATTTTTTTGAATAGATTGCAAAGAATTGGTGTTAATTCTTTTTAAAAGTTTGGTAGAATCCAACAGTGAAGCCTTCAGGTCTTGGGCTTTTCTTTGTTGGGAGACTCATTATTACTGATTCAGTCTCACTACTTGTTACTGGTCTGTTCAGGTTTTCTCTTTCTTCTTGGTTCAGTCGTTGTAAGTTGTATGTGTATTTATCCATTTCCTCCAGGTTTTCAAATTTCTCAATGTATCGTTGTTCATACTGGTCTCTAATGATTTTTTTGAATTTCTGTGATATCAGTCGTAATGTCTCCTTTTTCATTTCTGATTTTCATTATTTGGGTCTTCTTTTTTTTTTTTTTAGTCTAGTTAATAGTTTATCAATTATTTTATTTTTCAACAATTTTTGTTTTTATTTTTTCAAAAAACCAACTTTTTGTTTCCCAAGATACCCCTTATGTTTAGTCTGCCTAGCCTTCTGGGGGTCTTTTTGATTTTATTACCTACAGTTCACTTATAATTTGTTGTTTTGTCTGTAATACACTTATAGCCTTGTCTTCTGGATAACTTCTCCCTCTGACTTTTTTTTCTCTCACTTCACATTATCGAAGAATGAATTTCACTTACTCCTTGAGCTATACGTTTGCTTTCCACTTTTGCGATGGATCTAACCACTCATATAAGTGGAGATCTTAGAGCTGGATATTCCTCCATGTTGTTCAGAGAGGATCTGGTGTGCTCTACATGTATGTTTTCCATGTTTTGTGTACACATTACTATGAGTATTATCTATCAAGACACATAGATGTGCTGTCCAACTCCTGAGACTCATTTTTGATCCTATAGAAATGATAGAAGGATTAGCTTCAATTGTAAATAAACATACATTTTTCCAAGTAGAAGACAAATGAATGGTCTCTTTTTTGTTTAGCATTTTAATATGTGAATTTCTTACAATCTGCCTTCAGATGCATTCAGATCTTGACCTTAGTTGATCATGCTGGGGTAATATTTTGTTTGATGTTGAATGTTCCCAAATAACTTATCATATTTCTTGGTCAGCAGGGATAATTTCAGTACAGGTTCTACATGTGCACGTGTTTTAAAACAGTTTCAGTTTCCCCGATCTTTTATCAGTATAAGAGGATTCCAATTCATACCCTCACTCTTCTTAAAAATAAATATATATAAGGAATTACAGTTATAAGATGATTTTGCTTTTCTTCCATCTCTATTCAGATTGTTTCAGCTTGAATTAACTAAGTATTGTTCTCCCAAATACCCATCTCATTTGGCTTGCAAAGACAATTTTAGTGAAAGAATGTTACGAAATGCTTTTTGGCTGAAAACAAATTTTACAATAGGAATGGTATTCATTCACAGACCAAGATTTTAATCATTGTGATTTATAATATTAGCTCAAGTTCACATAATTCTGTAAACCAAAGCCAGGGAGTCTTTCTGGTCACCAGTATAATTACAAGTTTCATCCAGTGTTTACCAGGGGATGGTGAATACATTTTGTTAAAATGAGATCTGGCGTAAACCTTTACTCCAAGCTTAACTGAAATAAATATAACCTTTGAATTACTTATATATATTCTTTTTAGATTTAGAAGCTGAACACAATTAAAAGCTTTGGAATACTAAGGAAAAGGCAGATTTGAGGAAGATGTATGTCTTTCTTTTAAGAATATTTGAATAAAACCTAAATAAAAATAAAACTGAAGAGAAGGGTTGTTAACGTAATATTTCTAAGTGGATTTGCTTAAAGCTAATCTGCATGTGTTTGTACTGTTTGCCAACCCAATGCAAAGGCCAGAGTGCTAAAGGCAAACAGGACTTGGGAGGCTGCCTGCTGGGAAATTCAAACACTAGCCCTCACTGTGGTCTTCACTTGCCGCTGTCAGTGTAGATGGATTCCATGCTCTGTGCCTCAGAGAAACACACATATGGTTCTAATGCAAATGGAAAGAGTAATGTTGTACCTCACACGATGGAACAGTAGATAGAACAACCTGACTTGTCAAGTTGGCAGACCCAGATTTGATTTTTAATAAAACAGCATAACTACTTATGAGAGTATAGGTCAATTACTCAAGCCAGGTGAGCTTCAGATACCTCACCTGTGGAAAGGGAATAAAAATACCTACCTACCTTGCAAGGATATTATATGGAAAGAATATATAGGATGACCATGTAATTTATCATCCAAACCAACAGTTTTGGAAGTAAAAGGGCATTATTAATTAAAAATTATGTGTATTAGTCCATTTCTGTTGCTTATAAAAGAACGCCTGAAACTGGGTGATTTATAAAGGAATGAAATTTATTTCTTACAGTTTTGAAGGCTGGGAATTCCAAGGTCCAGAGGGCCTTCTTGGTGGTGACAATCTACAGCAACTCAGGGTATCACAAGGCGAGAGAATGGGCTGAGCGAGAGAGCTGACCTTCTAACTCACTGTCCTTATAAAGCCTTCAGAACCATGCCCATGACCACTCATTACTTCATAAATGGCCCAATCACCTCTCAAAGGCCCCACCTTTCAAATACCGTAGTTGGATTTCCTACCCTCTTATCACTGTAACAATGGGGGGGGGGGTCAAACTTCTAATACATGAATTTTCAGGTGACACATTTAACCCATAGCATTATGCCAGGACAATAGCAGTAAAATTAGGTTATCCCAGGCAAGTCATAAATATGATATAATATTATATAATAATATAATGTAATATATTACAATACAATATAATATAATGTAACAGAATATACTTACTATATATTGCATATATATTAAATATAAAAACACAATACGAAATACATATATTTGCCATTAGACAAGGAATCTGGTATACTGTAGTACCTGGTGTCAATTCCTTCATCCCTTTTTTTGAACATTTAGAGTTTATAGAATACTTTTACATATACATTATGGCATTTGATAATCACAACAGTCTTATAAGGTAAACAAAGGTACTTCAAGAAGTTCATGAAAAAAATAGAAAACTAAAAGATAATACGAATTATTCCATGAAGTTTTTGAAATACCCTCATATTTACTTGTCTTCGTTTTATGAATAATAGTGCCAAGACTCAGAGAGCATTACGACCTTTCTTGAGATTCCAGGGAGAGGAACAGAGCTGGGATTTAAATCCAGTTCTTATTATTCCAAATATAGTGTTTTGTTTTTCTCTATGCCATAAATTTCTCCCAAAGAGCTTGTAAATACATTTTCTATGCAACTGTGGGTTCATTTGTCTGGTGGTGGGAGCGCCTCCGCGCTTCCCAAGCGGCACACTAGCGCAGTGCGCCACCGGGCCGGCCCGTAAATACATTTTCTATTCAACTGTGGGTTCATTTGTGGGTAAATCTCTCAATCAACCACTAAGGATATAGAAAGCAACTGTAAGTTTATTTTTCTCTAAAACAACATAATTGCAATCTTAAATTTTATTCTGCATTCTGACTTAAAATAGTCAATTTTATATGAATTCAGCCTGAAACGTCCGATTTTTCTAGTGGGCTTGTGTTCAGTTCAGCCACTGTGTGGATCTGTTGCTGCCTCTCTGCTCCCTGGACTGAGACCTAAGACACGAGGGCTTATTTCAAGCCCTGGAAGGTCTTCATCACTGGTGAGGCACCGCTGTCCCTCTGTGCTGCCATCACTGAGGCACGTGAGCCCACCTGCTGTTGAAATCCACTTAGCCTCTGGGACATGCTCTGGCCCACTGGCTCTTGGCACACCTGAGGCACTCTCTAAGCCATGGAACAAGCATTTGATGTTCCCTGATCCCTGTTTGGAGAGTGGCTCTCTGACCCTGTTTGAGATCCATCAGCCCATGAGCTGCCCCTACATTTCCTCCTTAGCCAGAGGGGATTTGGAGAGGGCTCACTGGGCCCAGAGAGGCTGTGGAGGACAGCTTCTCCTTGCTCCAAACCTCCGAAAGCAAGCCAGGGATCCCTCTGCTGCTTTCTTCTTCTCCAGCCCCACATCTCTGGCTCAGCCTAAGGGAAAGGGACACAGGTCCACATCAAAATTTCTCTCCCTTGCTTTTCTGTCTGATCTTTCTTCCTAGTCCAGAAAGGGTGTTTATCTCAGGCATCTGAGGATGGGGTTGTTCGGGGTTGGGGGTGGGGGGTTCTGGCTGGAATGTAAGTGTTAATGCCAAGATTTGGGTCTCTAGTATGCTAAAATCCAGGGATAAATATCTTTGGTTTCTCTCTTTGTTTGC
>NW_007737944.1:59281-61222 GCF_000696425.1 Galeopterus variegatus | reverse complement strand
TAATAGCTGGAAAGCCTCGATTCACGCTCTCCATTCCCTCTCCTCTTAAGCCCACACCAATAAAGCTGTCATCCATATGCTCTGTCACCAGTGATTTCCCGTTGCTAAAAATTCTCAGTCCTGATCTTACTTATTTGCACCATTTGAAACAGTTGATGAATCCCTTCCCCCTGAAAAGCCTTCTTTGCTCAGTTTCCAGGATCCTAAACTCTCCTGTATTTCCTCCTGCTTGACCTCAAAGTCACCTTCACTGGTTTTCACTTCAACCCAACTGCTCAAAGTTGCAGGTGCCTCAGAATTCACAGTGCTCCTAGGTGACCTCATCTGGTTTGTGGTTTTAAATACCATCTTTCTACTGATAGATTTGCAATTGTATAGCTCCAGCCTGGACCTCTGTCCTCAACTCCAGACTCTTCCATCCTGTTGGCTCTTGGCATCCCCGTTGCAAATCTAAAGATATCACCAACTTACCTTGCTCACAACCGACTCTTGATTCTTCCTCTAAAATCTGCTCTACCCACAGTCTTTCCATATCTCAGGAATGGCACACCATCCTTCTAGTTTCTTGGCCCGTAAACCTTGGAATCATCTTCTACTCCTCATTTCTTTTCCTCTCACACGCCACAGCCCGTCCAAAACCAAATCCATTTCCCATCATCTCCACTGCTCTTCCCTGGTCCAAGCTGCCATGATCTCAATTATCACAATAACCTCCTAATTGCTCTTTCTGCTTCCTTCCTGGTCCCACCCCTGATAGCCTATTACCCACAAACAAATCAGATCATATCACTTTCTTCCTCAGAATGGTCTGACATTTCTCTGCCTCTAATCAAAATCCTTACACTCACCAGTGTGGCTCTGCATGACCTCATCTCCACCTTCACCTTGCTTACCTCCTCTCTTCCTCCTCAGCCCTTTGTTCTCTCTATTCCCGCTACTCCGGCTGCCTCCTGTTCCTTATACATGCCAATTGCATTTCTGCCTCCGGGCCTTTGCACCTGCCCTTCTTCCTTCCTGGGACATTTTCCCCCAGATATGTACCTGGCTCACTTTATTTCCTGCTTCAGGTCTCTGCCAAGATGACATCATGCCAGAGAAGCCTTTCTTGATCACCCTTCCTAAGATAATACACCATTCCAACTCCTCCAACTCTTCTTCTTTCTTTTCCCAGGTTTTCTTTTCCTCATAGCACTTACCATATAGCGCACTATTTATTTGTCTTTTGGTTTAATATCTGTTTGCGTGTGATGAAATCCAGGACTATGAAGCTTGAGGGATGAGATTTTGTCTGTTTGTTTACATCTCTAGGACCTGGCACATAGTGGCTGCTCAGTAAATATTAAATATAAAAGGAGCCTGGCACATAGTGGCTGCTCAATAAATATTAAATGAACAAAGGATCAAACTCAGGGCCAGTACAGTTACTCAGCAGCCAGCTCAGTGCCATGTATGTAATATTTGTTATTAAAGATATGTTGCATTAATGAATGTAATAGGTTAAACCTATGAGCAGGTATCTCAAACTCTAAAACTCAGAGAAAATCAAATACCGTATGTGTGTGTGTATATATATATATTATATATACAGATATAAAGTGTATTTAAGCATATATACATATATGTGTATATATATATGTCCTTAATTTATCTTGTCATCATTTTTGTCTTTGTTCTGAAGTCTTCCATGGAAAGAAGCTACTGTTGAGTTTTCCTTTAGTGTACTTAAGCAAAAGCCTGGTGCACATATAGGGTAAATGCATTTGGTAATAGCTACAAAACACTACATATCACATTAATACACACAATTCCCTGCCCCCCACAAACTCCAGCAGAGCTTCAGACAGCATGTACCAAAGAAGATCATTGAGCCAAAGCTCTTGGAGTCCAAAGAATGATTCTGTAAGGTCACTCTATTCCCTCTGAATCCAAATGTACTCCTCC
>NW_007737944.1:50338-58677 GCF_000696425.1 Galeopterus variegatus | reverse complement strand
TTATTTCTTCTCTCCCACCCTCCCTCTCTTCTCTCTCTCTCCCTTGAGGTCCAAAATATTATTATTATTCACAGAAATGCAAGGAAAAGCAAAATTAAAATAGAAAATGAGACTGGTGAATTACCAACAAATAATCATAATTGATGCTCAAACACATGAGCTTTATCAACCATATATCTATATTAGGATCATGTATATAATAAATAAACATGGCAATAATTTGATGAGCTTTTAAGATTAATTTATTTCTAAACAAAGGGACTAAAATAGATGAAATGTAAAGTGTAATCTTCTCATAAAATACTCCAGTGATCTATGTGGAAACATTGCTTTATGTCCATGAATTTTTAGCTGTTAGATTTTGGTTTTCTCTGACAATTTACTCTTAGAGAAATTTACTGTCAGATTTGCTAGCAAGAGGGTATTATTGTGTCATTTGTTTTGAAAAGAAAATGAGATTAGCAAAGTGAATCTAAACTGAAATCTTCTAATTTGAATAAGGTAATGGCTCTTAGATTATTAAGGCTAAAAGATAATACATGTAAGTTTATGTGTCTATGAAATAATTTTAATGCATATTTATTTATTAATAGAAGATAATCAGGAGTTTGTGATTAAATATATATGTAGTCACCAATTATATGTTCTTGCACAGTTTATAAGGTTAACTAAATATGAGTAATTTGAAAAAATTAGAAATAAAATAAATAAATTTGATGGTAAAATGTTAAACACTTGTCCAGCGAGTTCTGTTTCTGGTCCTACAATGTCAGTGGTGGTCAGAAAAACCCTTCTTTGTATTGTACACTTCTCATGCCTGACTGAGATGAAAAGAAAGTAAAAGAATATTGAAGAGGCAGAAATGACAAGGCAAGGAGCTCTGAAACCTTACTTATTCTGTAAAAAAGCTGGGACAGCCTTCCAATTTCAGCCCTAACATGTAAAGAGCTTGTAAGTTATCACTTCCAATGTTACAACAAGGAAAAGGCTTAACATACTGAAAATCAGTCACTTTTCTTAGACCAATCAGAAAATTGAAGTTCCCGGGCAATCCATCATACCATAAAATCTGGAAAGAGAAATTTAAAAATTAATTTCTGTTACAGTGGCTCATCAGTAGCTTTGACACAGCTGAAGAAAGAATCAGTGAGCTTTAAGATATGTCAGTAAAAACTTCCCAAAATATGAAGGGTAAAAGAATAAAACTCCCTGCCACCAGAATATCCAAGAACTGTAGGATAATGTCAAAAGGGACAACATACACATAGTTAAAATACCATAAAGAGAAGAGAGAGAATGTACCAGAAGCAATATTTGAAGTAATAATGATTGAGAATATTCTGTAACTAGTGACCAAATCACAGATCCAAGAAGCTCAGAGAATACCAAGCAGGGTCAATACAAAAAAATCGATATTAAAAATCAAAATTTGCACATCATATTAAATTGCAGGAAAAAAACAAAGACAAAGAGAATATCTTGAAAGAAGCTGGGGGTGGGGGTTGGGGGAGTCTTTCCCATGAGAGACCAAGCAAGAAAAGAGTGGAGTATTTAAAGTGCTGAAAGAAAAAAATGAAATCACCAGCCTAGAATTATGTATCCAGTAAAATTATCCCTCAAAAGTGAAGGAAAAATAAAGATTTTCTCAGACAAACAAAAGCTGAAAAAATTCATCACTAGCAGAGCTGCCCTGCAATTTTTTTAAAAAGTTCTTAACATAAAAGAAAAGTAATATCGGTCAGAAACTCAGATTTACATAAAAAAGGGAAAAAATGGAGAAAAAAATAAATGAAGGTAAAATACAATCTTTTATGTTTCTTATTCTTAATCTAACAGGTAACTGTTGTTCGAATACTAATAGTAACAATTATATGGATAAGGGAAATGAATGACAGTAATTTTCTAAGAGAAGGGAGAGAGAAGTTGGGAATATTCTGTTATAAAGTAACCTGCACTACCTGTGAAGTGGTATAGTATTATTTGAAAGTGGACTTAGATTAGTTGTAAATGTATATTGCCAACTCTAGGACAAACACTAGTTGTTTTTTTTTTTTTAAAGAAGTATAATTAATATGCTAAGAGTGGACCAAAAATGGAATTATATAAAATGCTCAATTAAAATCAGAGAATCCAGAAAAAGAGGAAAGGAGAAGAAACAAAGGACAATTGCAACAAATAGAAAGCAGAAACTTAGTAGATATTAATTCAGTTTTATCAATAGTCACTTCAAATGTGAATAGTCTCCATACACCAATTACAAGAGATTGTCAGAGTGGATAAAAAGACAAATATATGTTGTCTAACAAAAAAAAAAAGAAAGAAAGAAAGAAAGAAATACTTTTAAATATAAAAGACACAGGTTAAAGGTAAAGGGATTGAGAAAGATACACCATGCTAACTCAAACCAAAAGAAAGCTGAGGTAGCTGTATTAATTTCAGACAAAGCATAATTTGGAACATGGAAAAGTATCAGAGATAAAGGAGGTGATATGGTCTCAATGTTTATGTGAACCCAAGATTCATATGTTGAAATTCTAATTCTCAAGGTGATGGTTTTAGGAAGTGGGGCCTTTGGGAGGTGATAAACCCTCATGACTGAAATTATAAAAGAGACCTAGCTAGTTCCTTCCAACATGTAGGAATATAGCAAAAATGTACCCTCTATGAACCGGAAAATGGGCCCTCACCAAACAACGCATTTGCCATCACCTTGATCTTGGACTTCCCAGCCTTCAGTGCTGTGAGTAATAAATGTTTATTGTCTATAAGTCATTCAGTGTATGGTATTTTGTTATAGCAGCTTGAATGCTTTTCAATTAGCAAACTAGAAATAAAGAGGTTATAGTGGACTGAATTATGTCCCCCCAAAACTCACTGAAACTTGAATTATGTCCCCCAAGTTTATGTATTAGAATCTTAGCCCTGACTGTGACTGTTAAGAGGGTGGGAAATCCTATTATGAAAGGTGGAGCCTTGAAGAGGTGATTGGATTGTAGGACCAGGCAGTAGTGAATGAATTAAAAATGGTGGTCAGGGGCATGGTTCTGAGGGCTTTAAAAGAAGAGTAGAGTCTGTCTTTCTTCTCTTTGCTCTTTCCGCTTCTACCATCTTGCAAGGTGAGACCTCTGGGTCACTGTTGCCACCACCAGATGGACTTTGGACTTCCCAGCCTCAGAAACTGTAAGCAGTAAACGTCATTTTTCTTTATAAATCACCCAGTTTCAGGTACTTTGTTATAAGCAATGAAAACAGACTAATACAGAGGTACTTCCTCCACTTGACAAAGAATACCTGCAAACAATCTAGAGTGAACATCATGCTTTAATGTGCAAGAAACTGGATGCTTTCCTGCTAAGATCAGGAACAAGGCCAGGATATCCCCTTTCACCACTTCTACTCAACATTGTACCAGATGTCCTAGCTAGTGCAATAAGACAAGAAAGGAGAAAAAATATATACAGATTGAGAAGAAAAAAATGTAACTGTCCTTGTGCACAGATGACAATTGTCTATACAGAAAATCCCCCCAATCAGCACAAAACTTCTGGAACTATTAAGCTATTATAGAAAGGTCACAGGATACAAAGTTAATATATAAAAGTTCATTGCTTTTCTATATACCAGCAATAAAAAAATGGATTTTGAAATTAAGAACACAGAAAAACAGCATAAAGAAAATTAAATGCTTAGGTTATAAATCTAACAAAATATGTACCAGATCTATATGAGAAAAATTGTAAAACTTGGATAAATCAAAGAAGATCTTAAATAAATGGAGAGAGATATTCTATGTTTGTGTATTGAAAGACTCAATATTATTAAGATGTCAGATCTTTCCAACTTGATCTATAGAGTCAATGCAATTCAAGTGAAATCCCAGCAAGTTATTTTGTAGATGTCAACAATGTTTCTAAAGTTTATACGGAAAGATAAAGACTTAGAATAGCCAACAGAATATTAAAGAAGAATGAATTCCACCATTGATACAAGCAGATTCAAGGCTTCCTTATAGCAACAAGATAATATGGAATTGATAAAAGAATAAACATACAGATTAATAAAACAGAATAAAGAGCTCAGAAATATACAACATGAATAATGTCAACTGATCTTTGACCCAGAGCAAAGGCAATTAAATGGAAAAAGGATAGTTTTTAAAACAATTTGGTGCTGGAACAAGTGGATGTCCTTATCTAAAAAAAAAAAAAAAAAAAAAAAAAATCTAGATACAGATATACATCTTTCACAAAAATTAATTCAAAATGGATCTTTGACCTAAATGTAGAGTGCAAAACTGTAAAACTTCTAGATAGTAATATAGGAGAAAATCTAGGTGACCTTGGATTTGGCAATAACATTTTAGATGCAACATCAAAAGGGAAAACAAAAAAATTGATAAGCTGGACTTTATTAAAATTCAAAGCTTCTGCACTGTGTAAAACACTGTAAACAGAATGAAAAAACTAGCCAGTGACTTAGAGAAAAATATTTGCGAAACATATATCTTAAAAAGGACTCGTATTTTAAAAATACTAAGAACTCTTAAAACTCAGCAATAAGGAAAAAACAACCTAATTTAAAAATTGGCAGAAATATTCTAAGGGCTCTACTGGAAAAAATAAACAATATGCAAAAATGCATGGTTAACGGAAATAGATAAAAATCATAAAAAGACTCCAAAAGAAATGCTAGATACCAAAAATATTATAACAGAAATAAAGAATGCCTTTGATCAGCTCATTAGTAGACTGGACATGGCTGAGGAAAGAATCTCTGAGCTTGAGGATATGCCAGTAGAAACTTTCAAAAGTGAAAAGCAAAGAGAAAAAAGACTGAAGAAAGTGTAACAGAATATCCAAGAACAAACCCCAAACATATGTTGTCTACAAGAAACACATTTTAGATATAAATACACATATAAATTAAAAGTAAAGGGATGGAGAAAAATATACCATCCTAACACTAATAAAAAGAAAGCTGGAGTAGCTATATTAATTTCAGACAAGACCGACTTCAGAGCAAGGAAAATTATTGTGAATATACAGGGCATTACATAATGATAAAGGTGTCAATTCTCTAAGAAGACATATGTATGCACCTCACAGCAGTGTTAAAATATGTGAGGCAAAACCTGACAGAACTTCAAGGAGAAATAGATTAATCCACTATTATAGTTAAAGACTTCAGCTCCCGTTTATCAAAAATTGACAGAGCCAGCAGGTAGAAAGTAAGTAAGGACATAGTTCAACTCCACAGCAGCATTAATCAACTGTATATACTAGTAATCGACATCTAAAGACTACTGCAACCAGCGATAGCAGAATACACATTTTTCTCAAGCTCATGTGGAACAGTCACCAAGATAAACTATATCTGAGGCAATAAAACACACCTCAAAAATTTAAAAGAATACAAATCATACAAACTATATTCTCAGGCCACAATGGAATTAAACTAGAAATCAGTAAGAAAAAGATAGTTGGAAAATCCCAAAATACTTCGAGATTAAACAGCACACTTCTAAATAAGACATAGGTCAAAGAAGATATCTTAAGAGAAATTAAAAAGTGCTTTGAACTAAATGAAAATGAAAATGCAACTTATCAAAATTTGTGGGATGCAGCACAAAACAGTGATTAGAAGGAAATTTATAACATCAAATTTATCTATGAGAGAAGAATAAAGCTCTAAAGTCAACAATCTAACATTCCACCTTAGGGAAATAGAAATAGAAGAGTGAATTAAATCCAAGGTTAATAGAAGAAAAGAAATAATAAAAACTAGAGCAGAAATCAACATAATTGAAAACAGGAAATTCAAAGAGAAAATCAGCAAACCAAAAACTGTTTCTTTGAAAAGATCCATAATATTGATAAGCCTCTAGCAGAAGTGAAAGTAGGGATGTCACTACAGATCGCAGAGACATTAAAAGGCTAATAAAGGAATATTATATGGGCATATATTCGATTCCCACAAGTTTGATAACCTAGATAAAATGAAGCACTTCCTCAAAAGGCACAATCTGCCAAAACTCACACAAAATGAAATAGACAATCTGAATAGGTATATATCTATTACATAATTGAATCAATAATTAATAACCCTCAAAAACAGAAAGTGCCATGCCCAGATGAGTTCACTGGTGATTTCTACCAAGCATTTAAGGAGAAAATTATACCAATTCTTTAAAATCTCTTCCAGAACATAGTGGCAGAGGAAATACTTCCTAATTCATTCTATGAGGGCCTCATTACCCTAATACCCAAACTAGATATATATTACAAGAAAAAGGAACAACAAACCAATATCACCCATGAATATGGATGTAAAAATCTTAGCGAAATATTAGTAAATCAAATTCAACAATGAAAAAGAATTATACACCATGACAAAGTGAGATTTATCCCAGATATGCAAGGCTGGTTGACATTCAAAAATCAATTATTGTAATCCATCACATCAACAGGCTAAAGAAGAATAATCATATGCTAATACCCACATATGCAGAAAAAGCATTTGACAAAATTCAGCACCCATTAGTGATTAAAAAAAACTCTCAGAAAACTAGAATAGAGGAGAATATTCTCAATTCGATAAGGAACATCTACAAAAGACCTACAGCTAACGTTATACTTAATGTTGAGAAACGAGGAACTTTCTCCCTAAGATCAGTAACAAAGCCAGGGTGAGCCTTCTCACCGCTCCTTTTTGACATCATGTTGGTTGTCCTACCTAATGAAATAAGACAAGAGAAGGAAATAAGAGGTATACAAATGCAGAAGGAAGAAATATAACTGTCTTTGTTCACAGATGACATGATCATCTATGTACAAAGTATGAAAGAATAGACAGAAAACACTCCTGGATCAAATAAGCAATTATAGCAAGATTGCAGGATACAGGTTAATATACAAAGGTCAATTGCTTTCTTATAGCAGAAGGAAGAAATATAACTGTCTTTGTTCACAGATGACATGATCATCTATGTACAAAGTATGAAAGAATAGACAGAAAACACTCCTGGATCAAATGAGCAATTATAGCAAGATTGCAGGATACAGGTTAATATACAAAGGTCAATTGCTTTCTTATAGACCAGCAATGAATAAATAGAGCAAGGGTTGAAATTTAAAACACAATACGATTTATATTGGTACCCACAACATAAAATACTTAAGTGTAAATCTAACAAAACGTGCCAGATTTATATGAGGTAAACTACAAAACTCTGATAAAGAAATCAAAGAACTAAATAAATGATGAGATATGTCATGTTCGTGGATAAAAAGACTCAATATTGCCAAGATATTAGTTCTTCTGACTTGATCTATAGATTCAATGGAATTCAAATCAAATTCCCAGCAAATAATTTTGTAGATATTGACAAGTTGATTCTAAAGTTTATATGGAGAGGCAAAAGACACAGAATAGTGAATGCAATATTAAAGGAGAACAACAAAGTTGAATGACTGATACTACCCAACTTCAAGACTTTCTATGAAGCTACAGTAATCAAGACAGTGTGGTATTATTGAAAGAATAGACTAATAGATCAATGAATCAGAATAGAGTGAGCCAGGCGGGCGGGGAGCAGTCGGGCTTCGCCCCGCAAGTGGGGCTGGGCTGGGGGTGACTCACAGAGCTCGCAGAGTTGGTCCGGTCTGGCGCGTTTCACTCCGTTTCTGGCAATGACTTTTTAGATACACCCCCAAGGCATGATTCATGAAAGAAAAATTGATAAGCTGGACTCCATTAAAATTAAAAACTTTTGCTTCATGAAAAACACTGTCAAGAGAATGAGAAGACAAGCCAAAGACTGGGGGAAAATATTTGCAAAAAGACATATTTGATAAAGGACAGTTATCCAAAATATACAAACAACTCTTAAAAACTCAACAATGAGAAAATAAACAACCCTGTTGAAAAATGAGTGAAAGACCTGAAAAGACAGCTCACAAGGGAGGTATACAGATAGTAAGCAAGAATTTGAAAAGATGTTCAACATCTTCTGTCATTAGGGAATTGCAAATTAAAACAACAAGATACCACTCCATACCTGTTAGAATGGTCAAAACTTAAAACACTGACACCACCAAATGCTGGTGGGGATGCAAAGTTATACAGCCACGTTGGAAGACAGTTTCACAGTTTCTTACAAAACTAAATATCCTGTTAACATATGATCCAGTATTCAAACTCCTTGGTATTTACCCAAATAAGTTAAAAAAAAATAAATGATAATAATAAAAATTAAATAAATAAATAAAATTAAAATAAGTTTTTTGTGGAAATTTATATTCACACAAAAATCTGCACATGGCTAAAAAAATCAACAGGCT
>NW_007737944.1:48739-49308 GCF_000696425.1 Galeopterus variegatus | reverse complement strand
TTTTTTGTGGAAATTTATATTCACACAAAAATCTGCACATGGCTAAAAAAATCAACAGGCTAAAGAAGAATAATCATATGCTCACACCCACATATGCAGAAAAAGCACATGTTTATAAGCATGGATGTTTATAGCAGCTTTATTCATAATTGCCTGAACTCGGAAGCAACCAAGGTATCTTCCAGTAGGTGAATGGGTACATGAACTGTGGTACATTAGACAATGGAATATTATTCATCACTAAAAAGAAATGAGCTATCAAGCCATGAAAAGACATGGGGGAATCTTAAATGCATATTACTAAGTGAAAGAAGCCAATTTGAAAAGGCTATATATATGTTATATGATTCCATCTGTATGACATTCTGGGAAAGGTGAAACTAAGGAGATAGAAAAGGTCAGTGGTTGCCAGGATTTAGGGAGGGGAAGAGGAACGAGTAGGCGGAGCACGGAGGATTTTTAGGACAGTGAAATTATTCTATATGGTACTATAATGGTGGTTACATGTCATTATACATATGTCAAAATCCATAGTATATACAACTGTGAAAATGAACTGTAATATAAAC
>NW_007737944.1:39886-47592 GCF_000696425.1 Galeopterus variegatus | reverse complement strand
CTAATGCTGACAAGAATATAGAACAACAGAAACTCTCATTCATTACTGATAGGAATGCAAAGTCACAAAACGATGCAGCCACTCTGGAAAGCAGTTTGGCAGTTTCTTGTAAAACTGAACAGTCTTATCATAATCCAGCAACTGTGCTCCTAAATATTTACCCAACTGATCTACACAAACACCTGTATATAAATGTTTATCGCCAAAACTTAATTTCCAAAAACTGGGAACCACCAAGATGATCTTCAGTCAGTCACTGATGATGAAACTGTGGTACATCGGCACACTGGAATATTTAGCAATAAAAAGAAATAAGTGATCAAGACAGGAAATGACACGTATGAACTTACATGTATATCGCAAAGTAATATAAGCCAGTTGGAAAATGCCACATACTGTGTATTTCCAATTATGATTTGATACGTTGACTAATGGTAGGAGTGAACCTACCAATCACTGAATGGGAGAATCATTCAGTCTTTTCTTCTCTTGCATGATACTATAATGCTGGAATAGCTTCTTAATTTGTCTTTTGTCTCCAGTTTCACCTGCACCTTCCCAGTTCATCTTGGCAGTGAAATAGCAGTGACCTTTAAAAAGTAAAAAGATGATCATGCGATCTTTCTGTTTGTAATACTTTAATGGCTTCCCATCATCTTAAGCATAATTATAAATTTCTTAGCTTGGCTTATAAGCTCCTCCTGATGTGGGTACTTTTCCAGCCCAGTCACCCACAATTCCTCTCACACTCTTATTTTGCCAAGCTGTATTCTCCATACACACTGTGATTTTTTAAGTTTCCCTGTCTTTTTATGGGGCCATGAAGATAGCTATGGGAGTGGTGACCGGGCTGCAAATGAGGACACCCCATTGCTAGAGGTTACCCCCCTGGACTAGCATTCACAGGCACAGCCTATTAAAACTGAATGTGGTCTTAGAGACAGGAAGCATGGCCAGTGCGGAGAAAAAGGCTTGCATGAGCAGAGTAACCTGGAAGATCCTTGGACCTTTATATAAGATGGCACTCGATGGGGATTATACCAGGTATTTCTCTGCTTCTCTGGGATACTCAGTTACTCTGAATCACTGTTATGTCCACAATAAATTCCAAATGCTTCTAGTTGTCAATTTCTTATATGCTCTGGTAATATAAGGATAGGAAAAAAAAAATTAGACATTAACACAATACGTATTTCATCTCGAGAAAAAAGTAAAAGTTAAAAATCCAAATTGTATATCCAAATGACTTGGCAACTTAAAAAAAAATACTTAATAAATTACAGATAATTCTGTTTAAACATGATGCCATGGTATGAAATGTTATTTTTATCAAAAATAAATAATAAATTGTAAATTATTAAATTTAAAACTCTCATTTGGGAAATTTAGTAATTTATTTCTTACTCATCACTCCTATAATTAACACAAATATTAATTTTCAACATATGGAAAACTGGTTTGAAATCTTGGACACAGAACCCATAGCTTTTGATTTATTAACCTCCAAAATACAAACAAAAAGACAAAACCAAATCAGTGGATTACCATATTCTAAGTTTATTTTCTATTCTTTCCGCTTTTAATTTAAATTCTGCAATAATTTACTGTTATTCAACTATATAGGTAAATTTTTCAGTTGAAAATTAAAATTTTCTTGATTTTACATTCTTTGTAAGCATTTCCAAATCTCTACTCCCTATTGAACATGTCAGGAATTGTAGGCTATGGTTCTGTCACTTTTCCCATTTTGACCTGTCCTCTTAAGACCCAGTTGCTAGTATCAAATTAACTCTTACCTTACCATTTCCATAGCAAAATAAGCCAATTTTCAGGACTTGAATGCACTGAAGCTAGACTCCCAGGCTAGATTTTCAGAAACCAAAGTTTTTCCCTAATGATTTTGGGAGATTACACCATTTATCCTTAAGAAATTCCTTGTATGGAGAACTTACATTTATTCTTTAACTCTTTCTCAGAGCAATGTTTTTGTCAGGATGCAGGGCAAGTCAAAATTTTCAGGCTCAAACTGACACTGTAATTTAAAAGCAATCCCCAGACCTCATCTGGAACTAATTTACTTCTCATTTTAACTTCTGGCATTATAAAGCATACATTTTTATATTGCATTCATTTAAAAATTTTCATTAAATTGGTCAATTTCTATTTTTATGGGACTTAAGGATGTTCTTAATGTTAATTTATTTTAACCTTCACAGGGAGCAGAGCAAGAGGACAGGTGAAATAAGGGGTGGGGGGGATGGGGCTGCTTCAGAAATTACAGCTATATGAACAGATTTTTGTCCCCTGGCTTGATCTGTCAACTTTTTTAGTTCAGCTAAGAATTTTGAGGTTTGTAGGTGGAGAAAAAACATAAGAAGCAAGAGAGACTGCCATAAGATGAAGTTGAAAATAGAATTCTAGGCTAAGTCCTCTTCTCTTACTTTAAAGTATCCACCTGGGACATCTTAACATGCCCATTGTATTTATCACCCACTAGAAGGTGGCACTCTGGCAAGGATCACTTCCTCTAGCTTCAGGCTGTGATGTCAGCTGCCTATGGACAGTGCCTAGCACAGTGCCTGGGACATGATAGACATTCAATAATTATATCTTGAATGTATGATAGATGGGTGGATGAATGGGTGGATAAAGGATGAATAGATGGATGGATAAATAGTAATTCTCTATCTGATGTTTTCTTTAATGTCTCATGTTCAACATGTTCAAGTCCAACATTACTTGCTTTTAAGTCATTTACCCATTATATTCTGCCTCAAAGAATAATGCTACCCCCAGACTTTTATTCCACATGGATCCCTCTCCCTCACTCTCCACATCTAATTAATAAACAACTTCTATAGGTAACCAGATCAAATTACACCATCTTCCAACTTGGGATACCTATATGCCCATAGATTTCAGAATAAAATCTAGTCTCCTTACTGTGACATATGAGGTCCTTCATAGACTGGGCTCTAAAAAACCTTACAACCTGTCCTCGACATATTTTACGCACATGTTCCTCTTCTATCCACCCTGAACCACATGTGATTCCTATCTGAACTAGACTCACCTGCATCTAGGTCTTTGAACATGATTGCTATCTGCTTGAAATGCTCTTCCTAGACTAGCAAGCTTCAGTTCATCCAAGACTCAGCTCACAAGTGAGTCCTAATATGAGGTCATTTCTACTGTCTTGCCTAGGAAATCCTCTGAGTCTTGCTTTCTTCAGTGCTTTGCATAGTGTTCAATGAATATTTATTGATTAAATGAACATGTCTGAAATTCACATATTTGAAGAGGACAGAAAGATTGGATTGGAGACCCAAATGGATAAGCATTTGAAAATTAGTAAATTTAGTTATTAGCAAATATATCTGAAATCTGACTTATTTTGCACACATCTGTGCTCTGAGCCCCTGTCCTTAAGATCTGACATTTCTAGCCACCCAATTTTGGAGGCTTTTTTTCACATCTCATTTCCAGTCCAGCTCATTTCCATTCCCTTCTAGGACAGCTCCTCAGTTCAGACATAGCTTTTGGTTCCCTTTGACTAAGGGTCTTGAGATTCCAAACTGGCATATTCTCGGTCTCAGCCATCACTGACAGCCATTAAGCCAAAACTCCAAAGAGTTGGCCTGGTCCCCACATAGCTTATTGGACCAGGGCTCAATGCTGGGATTTCTATACTTCACACCTTCGTAGGAGGCACCATGGCACATGTTTTGTGGAGCAGGCCAAAGGAATCACAGAAAAGAGAGGAAAGACTGCTGAAAGGAAGAACACAGACTTGGTGGTTGAGGAAAGACACGGGAATAAGGTGTGAAAGACCAGAAGTATTGGAGCCAGGGGGTGGAGGACAGGAAAATTTGATTTGGAGGCTCGATTTGACAGGAGGTCAATAGAGGTGCCCATGAGGAGGGGGAAGAAGGTAAAACAAAACTGCCTCTCGTGTTTTAGGAAGACTCTCTGGTCTGCTGTCACTAAGCTGGAGCAGAGTAAGCCACGGGGCTGACATGATATTGGGTTACTCCAGTTTTATCCATCAGATTTTCTCCTCTGGAAAACACAGGTTTTTCTCCCTCTGAAGCACGAAACTGAGTCAGGCTTACGTCAATCTGGCCTTCTTTCTTTTATCTAGTCCTTGTGATAAGAATGCTTAGGCATCACAGCAGGACTTAAATTAGATAATATCTAATTACCCACATGGCTTTTTATTATTCCTGAGACATGCAAGGAGGCAGATTCTCAACTCCTCAAGAATAAAAACTGTGTCTCATTTTCTTTGTTTGCCTCATTGCCTAAAATGGTTCCTGATATTCTAATTTTTGATGTTGAAAGAATGAACTCGTTAATGACTGGGAAAACTAGTAAGGAGACAGCTGCTTATCATATACTCCTTATGTGCTAGTGGTTTTCTTCATTTGCTGCATCTTTAAAGAATTTTTCAAGGGAAAAACAGTCTTATTTATCTAAAAGTTTTCTTCTGGTAATGGATATTTTCTCCACTAAGGAAGAAAAAATCTAGTCATGAACAAGAAAGTCACTTCTCAAAGCACGCTTCTCCATAAGATATATGCTTATATATAAGACAAAAAATCTCAACCATGCAGAATTAAATTATGTTTGTTGAAATATTACAATATAATGGTAAATATTGCCTATTAGAAAAAGCAGGGGTTTAATCTCAGTTCTGTCACTTAGCTGTTCTGTAAACATAGATAGGTTTATTCACTTTTCTGCTTAGGTTTCTTTATATGTAAAGTAGAAACATTAATTTCTACTTTTAAGAGTTTTTATGAGAAATAATTAGTACTCAATGTATACTTAAACACCCTTTTGATATTTAATATTCAAAAAATTCCATTAGTGTTTTTATTTTAAAATAACTAAAACCTACCTAAGGGCATTTTCTAAGAATATATATATACTTTGACCCAACAGCTAATATGATTAATAAATGGATACTTAGTTTCACAAAATTAATTCATTCAATAATAAACTATCTCCATAGATCTAGGGTAGGGTTTTCTCTATTTTTTGTGAATAATTCTCATTTCTGAAGCCTTTTAACCACTTAAGGGTTGGAGTTAAATCTAGGGCTGATAGAGTAAGAGGGCAGGGATAGTGGTTCCCCTCTGGACCAAGAGAAGAAATATTGTGGTCCTGCTTGTCTCAATCAGGTTTGCAATGCGGGTTGACCAGACAGGTATCTGAACCAGGCATTGAATCTGAGAAGCAGTTGATATATTTTTAAGACAAGGAAGTTTCCACTTAACAGAACATGTTTTTCAACTAGAACGTACTAGAATGCAGACCCAAGCACAATAGCAACATTGGAGCCAAATAACTTATCCCGATTTTAATTGTTTCCTCATTAGCTTCTGAAATATTTATTGAGCACATATTGTACAGCAGGCACTATGCCAGCCTTGATCAACAAGGCTTAATCTCTGATCTCAGATCATTCACAATTTGTTAGACATACAAGAATATAAATGAATATTTACAGATGTTTCTGAGAATGTTCACACATTCTGTAACAGAAGAAACAAATGACAATTTCATGTCAAATAGGGAATGATTAATGACTTGGTCAGGCTAGGGAAGACTCTAAAGAGGAGGTGATGCTTCATTAGTTCCACAAGTGCAAGTGCTCACTGGGAAAGAGTAACGCTATTTATGAATCTACTGCATTCTAAATATCTTTCTTTTCCTCTTTCATTGATTTAGTTCTTTTCTCGGTTACCTACTTAATATGCTGACTAGTTATTGGTTTATTTGGACTTTCAAGGGTGCCAAGTTAAAACAAAATCAGACTGAAAGTATTTATGGAGTGCCTCAAATAAGTAAGGATTCTTGCACTATATTTAAAATAATAATAATAATAATTCCTGAAAGAAACATACAAGCAACTAAATTAAGATGATGAAGCAAAATGGTATCGTGAGGATAATTGTGCTGTGTATATGTTAGTGTACCAGGGATTACAGAATCAAGGAAATAGTCCCAGCGCTCCACACTGAGGCAATACAAGAATAAACTAAATGTTCCAAAGTTTATGCCTAGAACATCACTTTTTTTTAAGAGACATTACAGGCTTTATTTTCACCAGGATTTTGATTCCTTTTTTTTTTTTTCTTTGACAAAAACAGTGTTGAACGAGACTAGGTGATGTGTTTTCTTAAAAAAATGGAAGAATGTATGTGTGTATGTGTGTGTAAAAATGAATGTACATGTAAAATACTTAGACCATTTTTCATAAAATGCTTCAGACTGACACTTTAGTATCAAGTGAGGAATACAGCAATAAGACCTTTAAGTTCTCTGGTGTCACATTCCTCATCTGGAAAAAGAGGGGATTGCACTAAGTGGGTCCGAGGGAGGCACTAAAAGAATGGTTCATATTCCAGGAAGAAATGCAAATGATTGGAGCTTCCATTTCTTCATGGATATATATATATATATATACGTATATATATATATATATATCCATCCATATCCATACTTATATATTCCATGCTAGAAGGAAGCCAGGATACGTGTGTATATATATATACACACGTATATATATATATATCCATCCATATCCATACTTATATATTCCATGCTAGAAGGAAGCCAGGAGTGAAGATGTATGCGTCGAGACCCAGCACAGTGCCTGGCATAAAGCTGCACACTCCATAAGTGAAGGTGGATAGTGATGATATGACTGCATGATTTTTAAACTTTTCCCATTATAATGTTTATGATACTGTTTCAATTGAGGTTGTGTTTGGTAAAGCGAGAAAACAATTCCCAAGTGGTATTAAAGTCTCTTGTTCTCTTTATTATTATTTTTTAAATACTTGATTTAGATATTATGATATTTTAACTATAGATCCTAAAATTCAAACTGAAAGGAGTTTAGTGTTGACTCTGTAACCCGTGTGGGCCTGGTGCTATACACCATGGTCTCGTGGTTTTTGCTGGTATTAAAGTCAAATATTTGCACTGTAAGTACTATAATGAAGTGAAAAAGGAGAAGAAGAAGGGAAGAGAAATACTCTATGTCCTGGCTGCTTCCTAATTTTGAGAATTTCACACTTAGGATACTGTCTAAGTTTATCATAATGTCTTCATGCAGTTTTTAAGCTTTAACATTTCTAACTATTAAACACTAAATCATTTGGTTGTAAATTAAAATGGGAAAGATAATTCAGGTAATAAGTAGTAAATGTACTTATAATCCATAATCAACTACAATTGTGCTAGTATTATCCACATTTGGCTTCTTGTTATATAGCAAAAAATTTTATTTTATTTTTTTACACAATATTTAAGACTCTTTATGACAGAATCATCCCAAACTTAGCAAACTCTTGCAAAAGTCCATTAAAAAGTATTTCAAAGTTATTTGGTCTTACAACTTAAAGGTAATATATTAATATATTATATTACAACTTAAAGATATATATATTTTTACTAAGATTCTGCAGGTTACGGAATGAAAACAATATAAATCACTTACTACAGATCCATAATAACTTTTCATTATTATACAAATGTAGGAGATGATAAGCGCTGTCTTCGAACATATATTACATCAAGAGTTTTCACTGGGCTTGTTACCAGGATTAGAGGCAGAATTCAAAAATTATTCATAATGTGGAGGAGATAAGTAGGGTGCCTGAAGCACTCTTAATTGAAGCAGAAATTCTTTTTCT
>NW_007737944.1:37854-38241 GCF_000696425.1 Galeopterus variegatus | reverse complement strand
AGCCCAGCAACGCTGCCTGCTGGAAGGAGGTTATTTATGTACTGTAATTGGCTATCTGAAACTGAGCCAGTAACCCAGAAGTCAGCAGGAACAACTCACCAGCAACAAACATGAAGTCTCAAAGATGCAGCAGAATCATGTTTTTATTAATATAAGAAGTTCCTTAGACCTAATCCTGGAGTCAATTTACTTCTATATTGGACATAAATTCTAACAAGCTTGTTAAGATGGCTTATCAGTCTTTGGCATAATAAAAGAAACAAAGTAGAGGTGCAGGTGGGTTATTAATCAGAGATAGTTCTAGTGGCCACAACAAAAAGAGACAGTTATGGCATCTTAGGGAGAAAAAATATATACATATATTTTTTAATATATATTTGGATATGT
>NW_007737944.1:35431-37289 GCF_000696425.1 Galeopterus variegatus | reverse complement strand
TTATGGCATCTTAGGGAGAAAAAATATATACATATATTTTTTAATATATATTTGGATATGTGTACATATTCAGAACTTCTAGCACTCTAAAGGTGCTTTGCCTCATCCACTGCACACCTTCAAATTGCTGCATAACTGCACAGGCCACTAATCAACGTTTTTAACTAAGATCCGGGCATATAAAATGATTCAATTATGTTCAGTACACATGGTTTGAAAGGCAATGGAGTGTCTAATATATTTTATAAAGATTTTGAGAATTGATTAAAGTTTAAATGGGTTTGGAATTAGGGAACTTCAAACTTCAATTATGTAAAAAATTTAGTCAATTTTAATAGTTGATTCCTTGAAGAGGCCGGATAATTAATTTTTCTAGGTTGCAGTCTTTAGAGTTAAAACTGTATACTGTAACAAAAGATAAAACTTTCTGAATACCACAGGCAGTTATGTTTACTAACATTGCTAATTTAAAAAAAGAAAAATGTCTGTCTATTGCTTACTCTTTCATACATGGAAAAAAAGTCTCAGTCTCAAGAGAGTGACAGTGACAGACTCTGAAGATTGCAGCTAAAACCACAAGTACGCTCACTGTGGGAAGTATTATAGGGTCAGTAGCCTTGCTACTTTAGGCACTGCAAATATTTTGGCTCAAATCCAGCCTCACACTGTGTGATTAGAGAGAACATTGCTACTTTCAGTTTCCAGCCAGGAGTAGTGAAGCCACGTGTGATTGTGCTCCGTTCTACGAAATCCTCGTTGCAATCTGCACTGTGATCTCTCATGTAAGACATTGTGGTAGGAGGTATTTACCTGTGTTGATACTAAAACTGACGATAAACAAAAACCGACAGTAATCTTCAGCTCACTAGTTTTATTTCTTTACAGAGTATCTTTTGGCTACCACATTCAGGGCATTTCAGGAAAAATAAAAGTACACTAATAATAGATATTTTTAACTATAAAATATGATAGACAATGATTCTTTAGTGAAAGTCCATGGAGTCCCATAGAGACCATCAAAGGGTCTTTGGAGGGCTCAAGGTTCATGAGCCTGCTGAAATTATATGCCAAATTATGTTTTTGCATATTTTTCCGGGAAAAAGATCCAATATTTTAATTCTGTTTTTAGTGTCTGTGACATCCCCTTCCAAATTTTTTTCTAAAAAGATTAGAAACCACTGTTTTCAGCTATAATACAAGGATAAGCAAATGTCCAGCATATGTCCCATCAATTTTTAAGGACAACAGAGTACACATATTTTACCACTTCTCTTCCTCCAACCCGTCCTCTAGCTAATTATTATGCAGACAGCCTAGACTTAAAATCAGTTTGGTACAATGGATACAAATTACAGGCATTATAAACAAACTTCTTGGATTCAAATCCTTACTAGGCTACTAACTAGCTAGATGAGCTCAGTTAAATTAGTTAACCTCTCAAAGCCTCAGTTTCCTTATCTGAAAAGTGGGAATGATCATAGTAGGTGCCTCATAAAAATGAAGTGAAGACTGAGGAGACTTTTGCAAGTAGAGTGGTGAGCACAGTTCCAGGACTTGACTTTGACAGTGTTACTTTTGATGAGCTTTAATGACTTCCTAATAAAATCCCTAATTTTGAGTATCTTTTTTATAATACAATTATCAGCTAATGATCTTTTATTACAGTAAAAATGATCACATTTCGGGCCGGCCTGGTGGCGCATTCGGTAGAGTGCAGTGCTTGGGAGCGCAGCGGCACTCCCGCTGAGGGTTCGGATCCCATATAGAGACCAGTCCGCTCACTGGTTGAGCACCGCACGGGCGCGACACCGAGGGTTGCGATCCCGTTGCTGGTCACGAAAAAAGACAAAAAGGAAAA
>NW_007737944.1:30164-34901 GCF_000696425.1 Galeopterus variegatus | reverse complement strand
CGCGCGGGCGCGACACCGAGGGTTGCGATCCCGTTGCTGGTCACGAAAAAAGACAAAAAGGAAAAAAAAAAAAAGATCACATTTCAATTCACTTTTGTCAATCCTGATCAATAGTCAAACTTCAGGCACCTGTATTGGGACTCCTTGTATATGAATTCATTATTTTGCTCAAAATTTTATGTGAGTATTTTCACATCTTGGTGTTTTTTGTTTGTTTTGCTTTCAACCCTATATTTTAAAAAACAAATCTAAGCTGTTGTTTAATGCACACACTGTTAAAACACTACTCATGTTTTAAGGCCATAATATGAAATTGAATATGTATTTGAATCAACATAAATAAATTTATTGGATTTATATCAAGGAAATATAAAGCACCTATAAAGTTGTAAGGACCCATTTCTCTTTATTTACAAGGAAAAGAACTCCCTGCAAGTTAACAAATTTGTTTGAAATGTTGCTCTTTTCTTCCACAGCTCTTGTAGTGAGATTTCTGACCAAACGGTTCATCTGGGAATATGATCCCACTCTCGGTAGGTCAAATTTTGTTTCCTCCTCCTCTCCAATCAAAGTTTATGGCCCAAAAGAGAGAATGACATTTTCCATTTCAACATTTTTTAAGCCCCTTGCAGTTGTTTTGGAAATGGTCTCTTGAATCATGCAAAGAAGCCCTCTAAGAAGCCAGATGTGTTTTTTGTGCTGTCTGTGCTTAGCACCCTGTAGCATTTTAATGTATAGATGAAGAAATTAGGTCAAACCGGAGTCAGAAAGGAAATGGGTACAATATGATGGTCTCACATCAGAAAAATGCAGCATCATTCTAATGGGAGAAAGAGGTTGAAATGGGTCTGGGTGGTTTGGTGTGGGGTAAAATGGCATAGTGAGAAGAGTATAGTAGTTAAATGAAGCTTCTGAAAACTGATTTTAGGGAAGTGTAAAAATAAACTACATTTCTCCCCCTCTTCTCTGCAATGAATCTGATTATAAAGCCTGTTGTTGTTTTCTTAAAAGGGAAGCAAAATTTGATGTCTGTGGATCTTGCAAGTAGCAATGGTGCTGATGGGTGAAGTATGGACAAAGTCTATTCCTGGATTTTTTTTTGGAGTTTTCTTTTGTTTTTTGTGATCACTGCAGGGTTACATATGTTCAGTTTAAAAGGGAGCTTTCGGGGCCGGCCCGGTGGCGCACTGCTACAGTGCGCTGCTTGGGAGCGCGGTGGTGCTCCCGCCGAGGGTTCGGATCCCACATACAGACTGGTTCCTGCTCACTGGCTGAGCGAGGTGTGGGTGCGACACTGAGGGTTGCGATCCCGTTGCCGGTCCCGGTCCGGTACGGGCGCGACACTGAGGGTTGTGATCCGTTGCCGGACACGAAAAAAGACAAAAAAAAAAAAAAGGGGAGCTTTCTTTCCCCCTTCTGCCTTCTTTTGTTGTTTTTATTCATTCATTTGACAAATGTTTGTTAAATGCCTCTTATGTGTCAGATTGTCCTAGGTGCTGAGGATAAATCAGGGAGAAAGAGAAAGCTTCTGCTGTCTGAGCTACAGTCTAGTAAACAGAGAAGAATCAATAAACAAACAGATAAATGCTAGATAGCAATCAGTGCTATGAAGGAAAACTGAACTGGGAGGAGTATATAGAATAATCTTATAGTTTACTTATTTAATATTTAACTTTTTAACCTATCTGGAACTTATTTTAGTGAGAATTACAAGGTGAAGACCTAATATTCTTGTCCAATTAGTTGACTCATTTTCTTTCTATTATTTATTAAATAGTCCTTTCCTTTCCCCACTACTTCCAATGTCATCTGTTCATACATTGAATAATTTACACTAGGGCACAAAGATTGGATTTCCACACCCAACACCAGCAGCATACTTTTTTTTTTTTTGGTCTTTTTTGTGACCAGTAAGGGGATCGCAACCCTTGGTTTGGTGTCGCCTGTACTGCGCTCAGCCAGTGAGCGCACTGGCCATCCCTATATAGGATCCGAACCTGCTGCAGAAGCGCCACTGCGCTCCCAGCACCACACTCTCCCGAGTGCGCCACGGGACCCGCCCAGCAGCATACTTTTTTGATAGTTGTTTGCTCCATGGAACAGTTCGATACTCAGTAGAGAAAGTCTTCCCTTATTACTTTTTTTACAAAACTATCTTGACTACTCTTTCCAGTTTATTCTTCCAGGTCAGTTTTAGAAATTCTGTCATAATATGATATGATTTTGGTTGGAATTGCACAAAAATTATAAATTACTTTGAGAAGATTCACATTTTTAAGAGAATAGCATATCTCTACATTTGTTATTTATTCTTCTCTGGTTTTGCTTTTAAATAAATTGTTTTTTCACATCAGAATTGTTCAACATGTTTTTAAATATAGCCAAACTGTAATTTTACAATGCTGTATTGGAATCTAAAAGTGCACCTGGCTTTTTTTAAAAAAATCATGTATTATCTATTGTTTCTCCTACCTAAGTAAAAACTTATTCTCCTCTCATGTTTTTATTAATTATATAAGCTTTACAGAGATTATCTGAGAATCTTACTGATTTATGGGAGTTCAGTAGAAAATAATAATTTTATTTATTGTTATACTCATATACCTCAATGAAAGATGAACCTTATAAAAAATGATCTCATGAAATTTTTGAACTCTCTTTGAATGTGTTCCAGTAACTAATGTTGCTATTTTTAACGGGTCTTAAGTGAACTCTTATCCCTTTTGTTTTATCCATTCTGGAAAACAACTGCTGCTAATAGAAATCTGCCTACATTAGTAATCTGTAGGGCAGGCTTCCATCACTGAGAATAATGAAACTGTATTGAATGACCTTGCTCAAATAGGAGTGTAGCTGCTAAGCAACACAAGCTTTCATCAGACTGCAGGAGTGACAGATACATGACTCACTCCCAGGTGAGGGTTTCATTACCTCCCACTGGAGACTGGATTTGTGTGTGTGTGTGTGTGCGCGCGCACATGCTAGAAGTCACTAATGTTCTATCTTAGAGAGGATCCCAATCCACTGGATTCAAGAGCAATTATCATTTTCTGTGCTTAACTTCACACTACCTTAGGAAATACTGGATCCTTTATTGAATATATGGCTCTTTTAACTAAAAGTTTCAAAACCACCACCAGAAGAGATAGCTCCATTAAAAAGCAAAATGACATATTTACAAAAAGTTGTCTTGAATTCTGAATTCAGTCACTTTGTCAGAAACATGGGGAAGTTTTTGCCAACCTGTAACAAAATTGTTGCTCCACGAGAAGCTGCAGACTATAAACATCATTCCACATATTAACAAAACTGGAATATTTACTGCTCCGAGATAATTCTATGAAGAAAATTCTTGCTGGTATAGTAGCAAGTGATTCCCAGACTTTTAGATTTCAGGTCCAGTATTTTTTTGTTTTTTTCCATGGAGAGGGGCTATCGTAAGAATTCCAGTTAGAGCTGCAAGAAGGAGAAAAGGGAACTAAACCTACACTCTGTGTGCACTTGCATTTCATAAAAGAAGGAAATCTTTTAACATCCAAGTGTTTTGAAGGATCTATTCTAAGAAAAAATGTTCAATCTTTTATATTGAACAGTTCCAGTTTTCCTTAAATCATTCTCATTTCACTGGAGACCAGTACAATCTTTGCCAGAGGTCAGCCCTGGTCTATGAACAGCATTTGAAAACCACCACTAAAGTCCATAAGATTTGGGACTCAGACCATCTAACCAGGAAAACCCCTGATGGTGGTGGCAGCAAGGTTCTGGCTGTGGAACAACAGGATACATGTTCTGATGAGATCCCAGCCAAGAACTTAATCCCTACCTGCAAGAGTCATATTACCCTCTGAGAATGCAGGTTATAGCACAGAATACAGACAAAGGCTTAGATCATGTGCAATCGTGTGTGTGCGTGTATTTGTGTGTCAGAATCATTTGGAGGGAAAGTGAGAGACTGCATTTCAGCATCTACCACAACTACTCCTGGCACATCAGAGGCACTGTGCACTGTGTGAATGGATTATGGCTGTCTCTACCACCTTAGTAAAAGCTCAGACAGGAGTGAGGGTAGGAGTCAGGGGACACTTTAGATCCATTGGCACTTTGATTCTGTGATTACTTCTTTTTGCCTTCCCTACAGCTCCCTCTGCTCAGAAAGGCTCATACAAATAGAGAGACACACCCAGAACAAATTCTCTCTGTTTTATACTTTATAAAGCAGAAGTGTTTAGCCAATTCATAGAACTATTTAATATCGGCACTGCAAGGAATTTGGAGATCATCATTTGACAAATAAGGAAATAGATCCAAAGAAGTAAATTTATCCAAGATTGCATGGCTAGTTTGTGGTTAGGCCAACAGTAGAACTCAAGTCAGTACAATTTCTACTCTAGCATAAATCAACATTACTAACTGCTGTTGTTACAGTGCTGGCCAAGTGTCCATACTGATGTGTTGAAATTTGCAAAAAAGCTAAATTAATAAAAGGCTTAACCACAGGCAACATGCATTTAAGCATCAAATTCTCTTAGAGTATACAAAATATACAAAATTAACATGTATAAAAATGTTACTTAATGCAGATTTTAAATCATATGTCTGCCATATACATTGAAATTCAGATATAATTTTTAATATGCCTAATTCCATTTTGAAACTAATATTTGTCTTAGAGTGTACATTTTGATTCATTTGGAAATATCTCCTAAACAATCATCTCCCTGCCCTTCAAAAAAAATA
>NW_007737944.1:14431-29084 GCF_000696425.1 Galeopterus variegatus | reverse complement strand
TTAGTACAATTTTTAGAATTATCTCCAGAATAGCATGTAGATATACAACATTGTGACTCTTGGGCAATACTTCCACTGTTTTACATGTAGAGAAAGTGGACTCATAATAAGAGAGAAAAGGTTAAAAAAAATGCTTAAAATGCTTGAAATGCTACGAGACCAATATTCAGCTTAGATGAAATCACTGCTACCACCCGCTGCTGTGTCTGGGCCAGACATTCCCTCATTTCCTGCGCAGCATCCTCTTCGTTTCAGTTAACAAACAGACAAAGCATCACACAACTTCATACAAGTTTCATTATATTCTATTCCCCCCCTACTGTGGCCTTCTGTGGTTGAAATACGTATCCTATTTATCATGGAAGCAACAGAGAAAAATGTCCCTGTCTCTCAGACAACTTTTGATGCAAACAGATGGAACAGAGCCCAGAACTCTGTTTTTCAGGCTTCAGGGCTGATGGCAGTCTCTTAAAAAGGGACGTCAGCACAAAGAACACTGAAGAACAGTGGAGGAAGAAACCAAAGGGCGTGGATCTGTGGCATGTGTGATGCCGTCTGGGCTTTTCAAGCTGGAGCACTTGAAAATGAAAAAAGGAAATAACTGAGAGAACACTTGCAGACAAGCAGTTGCTGTAATTAAATCATACAAAACTATAACCTCCCATTTAACATAAAAGAGTAGAGGGATGGAATGCTCTAGAATTGAGCATCACTATACACATCATGTATGAATTGCATGTTCTAGAAGAATGGCAATAATGCAAAATACACTTATTAAAATATATTGAATGTAATCTTACTTTTAAATTTTACTTTTCGGGAAATACTTCAGCACTATGCCACGTCTGCAGCCATGATCATTGTACAGTGCTGATGGCAGGTAGAAGGCTGGGGTAGGCTACTTAGCTAAGCTTCCTTTCCGCACTTTGTATTTTGGATAGATAATTTTTACAGTAAAGAAACAACCCTGTTGTCAAGGAAAGGATTGCAAAGTAGTCAATGCAATGAAAGCCAGAAACATGAGGTAGATAGGTAGGAAAAAATAAACAAAAGCACTGGCTTACAAGGTGCTCCCAGAGGAGCAGAAACTTGCAGGTTTATTTGCTTAGTTGGTTAGTAATTCGGGTAGTTTAGGTGCAAGGAGTTGAGTTAGTAGTTAGGTTAATCATACTACTCTTTTCATGGCACCATGCCATTACTGGTATATGTGAGGCTGTTATATTAGTCCCTTTATTTCTTCCTGCGTGCCTTATTCTGACACCCATTTCCCTCCTCTTTCCCATAGATGTATAATCGAATGTGTTGGATCCTAAGTACGGAGTTTAAAAGCCTGAACTCCAAAGCCAGTCTCCCTGGACTCAAATCTCATCTCTATCACTTACTACTTGTGTGACCTTGTGAAGTTCCTTAATCTCAGTTTTCTCTTGTAAAATAGGGATAAGAGTAAAACATACTTTATGAGATATTTGTGAGGATTAAATAAGTTAATATAGGTAAAGCATTTAGAACCATTCTTGTTCAAATAGTAAGCAGTATGTGCTAGCTATTATATATATTGGAAAAATAGTGTTTTCTGGGTATGTATATACTTTAAATTTATATAAATTTTGTTGTGCTACAAGTACATGTCTACTTCTAATCTTTATAACCGAACATGGTATTTTTAAGATCCACTCACTTTGCTGTATATGCTTCTAGTTTCCTGCATAGCACTCCTTAGTATGCCACATTTTTCTTCCCAGTGTTAAACAGACAAGTTGCCTCCAGTGGGAACCACTGCTGAAACCACTGGAAAAAGCATTTGTTTAAATCAGTGGTTCTCCAACTGTAGTGTGCATTATAATGACCTGGAGGGCTTGTTAGAATGCAGATTGCTGGGCCCTACTCCCAATAGGTCTGGGGTGCAGTCTGAGAACTTGTTTTCTAACATGGTCCCAGATGATGCTGATGTTGCTGGTCAAGGGATTACACTTTGAGAACCACTGCTGCAAGAACATGAGCCATATTTTTTTCGGAGGCATATGCCTGAAAGGGGATAGCTGGATATTAGGGTACACACAGTTAATACTGTTTAGTTGTCCTGCACCGGTCTACACTCTCATTGCTAGTGCAAGGAAGCTCCCTATAACTTCGTCAAGCACTATATTATCTCACTTTCTAGTTTTTGCCAATCTTACGGTCATAAAATCATTTTATAAGCGTCCCTCTGGTAGAGCATCATTTTATATATGTTTTAGTTATTTGGGCTTCCTCCTCTGTAAATTTCCTCTTTGTATACTTTGCCCATATTTCTTTTCTGTTCACTCATCTTTTTTATTTTTCATTTCTAAAAGTTCCTTTACAGCTAGATATTAATCAGTTTTTGGTTTATGACATTTTAAGTATTTTCTCCAGTTTTTAGCTCATTTTATATTGCACAAAAATTCTTGATTTCGATGTAGTCAACCCATTTTTTATTTTTTATTTTTTTTAACATTTACTTGTACATATTTGTGGGGTACAGGATATTGTTTCAATACATGCATATGCTGCACAATGATTCACTTAGAGTAGACAGCATAGTTTTGTGCCCGTTAGTCCACCACTTCTCCTTCCTCCCACCACTACCCTCTTGGCCTCTGGTAACCATTATTCTATCCTCTGCTTCTGTAAGAACCACTTTTGTTGTTGTTGTTGTTGTTGTTCTTGTTTTTAGATTCCATGTATGAGAGAAATCATGTGGTATTTGTCTTTCTGTGCCTGACTTCACTTAACATGATGGTTTCCAGTTCCATCCATGTTGGTGCAAATGATAGGATATCATTTCTTTTTACAGCTGAGTAGTATTCCATTGTGAGTATTATCTCACTTGTGTGTGTGTGTGTGTGTGTGCACATGAGTTTTTATATTTTCTTATTTTTTTATTATTTTAACTTTAAGATTTACCTTTCAAATCTAGGTGGATATAGATCTTTAATCTATCTGGATTTACTTTTATTAGGAATCCAACTTTATTTCTTCCTTTTAGTAACCCATTAATCCCAATGCCATCATTCGAACTATCTGTTCTTTGCCCCAGTGGTTTTGCGATACTACCTCAGTCATAAGTTCCTTGTCAACTCGGACCTATTTTTAAGGCCATTCTGATATTAGTACCACACTGTTTGGGGTAGTACTATAAATGTATTTTGCATTATGTCATTTTAGATAAGTTTGTTGAGTTCCTTAAAAAGTCTGATTGGACTTTTAATTTGAATTGCATTGAAATTAATTTGGGGGAAAATTAACATCTTTAAAAATTGCTGCTTATCCATTTTTCTTGGCAATTTTCCTATTTATTCAAGTTAGTTTTTTGGGTGGGAGGGCATCTGACTGGTACAAGGATCTGACCCCTTGATCTTGGTGTTGTAGCACCGCCCTCGAACTAACCAGCCAGACCCTCATGTCTGTCTTTATGTCCTTTCATGAAGTTATACATTTTTCTGCTAAAGTTTTGTTCATTCTTTATTATTTACTAGATATTATTATTTATTTTATTGCTATTGGGAGTAGTTTTGTTTTCTGTTATAGTTCCTAGGTGGCTTTGGCTGATACAGAAGAATGCTAGTGATTCTGTATTGACTTTAAATTCCATAGCCTTGATAATTGTTATTTTAAGTTGCTTTCTTATCCTTATATCTCTTACTTAATTTTTTCTATCTTATTGTATTGCCTAAAGTTTGTGATCCATGTTGGATTATATTTTCGTATAGCACATAGTGAGTTTGTTTTGAGTTTACAGGTGATGTGTCTACATGTCTCCATTTATTTGATGTATGCTGTGGGTTTTGACATATGGCCTTTATCATGTTAAAAAATGCCTCCTATTCTTAATTTTTAGAAATCATAGTGAGCTACAGAAAATTTTTTTTTTCTCCATTTATAGAGGTGTTTTATTTCCCTTTAGTTCATTAATATGTTAAATTTCATTGGTATTTACATTCCTGAAATAAACTCTACTTGATCATGATGTACTTATTACACTGTTGGACTCAATCGGATAATATTTTATTTAGAATGTTTGAATCTACGTCAAAATGTGGAATGAGCCTATAATTTTCTTTTGGTTGGTTTGTTTGTTTTCTTTTTGTTACTCCTGTACTACTTGTTCTTGGAGTCAACGTGATTCTCTGTAAAAGGAATTGGGTAGCTGTACTTTTTCTGTTTTCTTTAACAATTTATTTAATATTTGAAAGAAATCTCCTGTAAAACTATCTCAGTGCAGTTGCTTTTTATCATGGGGAGAGATTTATAATTAGCATTTAAATTTATTTAAAGACCATTGATCTAGTTAAGTGCTCTATTTCTTATTGTATAAAACTGTGCATTTTCTTCCATAATTTATCAAGATTTGAACTTGTGGCTATGCAGCTCATAATATTATTTTATTTTTATTTCAATAGCGTGAGCAACTTCTTTTTATGCTAAGTTTTGCTTAATTGCACCTTATCTCTTAATTTACTGGTCAGTATTTCCGTATTTTCATGTCTCCACACTCTTCTTTTTATGTTTTCAAGCACCACGTTTTGGATTTGTCTTTTTCATGTTTTGTCTTTTATTTCTTTTCTTATATCTTTTTGGGTTTATTCTCTTTCTCTTCTTCTAATTTATTGAGTTGAATGCTTAGATCACTTTTTCTAGTCTTTCTCTTTTTCTTTTCTTTTAACTTCTCAATATACATTGTAGTTGATTTTCATGACCCTTTACCTGTTCCTCTTCCCCACTCTTTTTCCTTTTTCTTAATCTATCCTCTTCTGGAATAAGACAAGTACTTTAGTTCACCCAAAACTTCCTCCATTTTTCCCCCCACTTTCACATTGATATATTGGAATCATCTAGAATTGTAATTCTCTACTGCTTTTGAGGTAGTTTATTGTTTTGTTTTATGCCATGGACTTCTTGAATTCAGTTTCACTGGTAAGAAATCCAGTGTCAATCTGAGTCATGTTTTCTTATTTTTTTATTATTTTAACTTTAAGATTTACCTTTCAAATCTAGACTCAAATTGTCACTTTTATTTCTTTTCTTATATCTTTTTGGGTTTATTCTCTTTCTCTTCTTCTAATTTATTGAGTTGAATGCTTAGATCACTTTTTCTAGTCTTTCTCTTTTTCTTTTCTTTTAACTTCTCAATATACATTGTAGTTGATTTTCATGACCCTTTACCTGTTCCTCTTCCCCACTCTTTTTCCTTTTTCTTAATCTATCCTCTTCTGGAATAAGACAAGTACTTTAGTTCACCCAAAACTTCCTCCATTTTTCCCCCCACTTTCACATTGATATATTGGAATCATCTAGAATTGTAATTCTCTACTGCTTTTGAGGTAGTTTATTGTTTTGTTTTATGCCATGGACTTCTTGAATTCAGTTTCACTGGTAAGAAATCCAGTGTCAATCTGAGTCATGTCCTTTTGTAGGTAATATGCTTTTTTGTTGTTTTTTCCTGTAAATCCCTTTAGATTTTCTTTGTCATTGCTGTAATGGGTGTAGATATGGGACTTTTTCTCTCATATGTACTGTTAGTCCTTTTGAACTTAAGTTATTCAGTGTCTCTCATTCTGAGACTTTCTGTTATTACAACCTGAAATGTTTCTACCACTCTACGTATTTTATTCTCTCCTTCGAGGCTCACTTGAGAGAGGATAGTAACATTTCTAGTTCATTATCCACACTTCTTACTAAATTTTACTTTTACGTTTTCCTTTTTCTTATCACTCACTGGTATCTTCTGGGAGAGTTCCTCGACCCGACCTTCATCAGCGCAGTCAGTCATTCACTGAGTTCTTTATTTCGGTTGCTCTCGTTTTCATACACAACAGCACCAGCTGGCACTTATTTATGACCTCTGGTTTCCACTGCATGTGATAAGGGCATACTTAGGGCCAGCCAATCTCCTTGCACCTGCTAACTTCTCCTCGCCCTGCATGGCTTGGGAACCACTCTGCTACTGACTTACCTGGTCCTGGTCCAGTACGGGCACAACACTGAGGGTTGCGATCCGTTGCCCGTCATGAAAAAAGACAAATAAAGGGAAAAAAAAAAATCAAATAAACAAACGAACAAAAGAAAAGAGTGTCTTGCTAAATTTTGACTCTAATTCTGATATTTAAAGGGTGGGGTAAGGGCTACTTGTCAGAAACCAATTTATTAATTCAAATAAACAAACGAACAAAAGAAAAGAGCGTCTTGCTAAATTTTGGCTCTAATTCTGATATTTAAAGGGTGGGGTAAGGGCTACTTGTCAGAAACCAATTTATTAATTCCTTAACTGTGATGAAAAGTCTCAGAGGTGATGTGCTCAACTAAATTATAATCTCTTTATAGTTCTTGTGATTGCATATTTAATGATGTGGCAAGAAAAAATTAAAAGCAGAAAGTTAAAGTCCATGAAGTTAGAAAATTTTCAGTTCCCTGTAATATCTTGATATGACTAAGTAGCTTCTATTCCAAGCTGATTGACAAGGTAAACTTGTACAGATGGACTACCAAGACGTGTTAATAACATTGGCTATAAATAGTAATTAAGGGATTACAATTAGCATGAGCAGCATCGATACATGGCAATTGCTTCCAGGCCTCTCAACTGCCGTTTTTCTTTGCCAGCAGGAAGACGCCATTCAGAGGGAAGGCCACATGCGCTGGGGGGAAGGCTTCGTGCTGGTCTATGACATTACCGACCGGGGAAGCTTTGAGGAAGTGCTGCCACTTAAGAGCACCCTCGATGAGATCAAAAAGCCCAAGAATGTGACTCTCGTCTTGGTTGGAAACAAAGCTGACTTGGACCACTCCAGACAGGTTAGTACAGAAGAAGGGGAGAAGCTAGCCACAGAACTAGCCTGTGCTTTTTATGAGTGTTCTGCCTGCACCGGAGAAGGGAACATCACTGAGATCTTCTACGAGTTGTGCCGGGAAGTGCGTCGCCGGAGGATGGTGCAGGGCAAGACCAGGCGACGCAGCTCCACGACACACGTGAAGCAAGCCATTAACAAGATGCTCACCAAAATCAGTAGCTAGGCCGCTCTTTTCTTGCAGAGGCCCCATGAAGTGGGTCAGGTAATTGGAAACACTCTCTTGCTCTTTGTTTCTCCTTCCAGAAATAAAACATTCCATTCCTTGTCTTGACTCTGGGAAATGTCTGGGCCTTCCACTGTTCCCAGCCTCCCCTATGTTGGGAAGTTTTAGAGTGTTTTATACAGTTTCAGTGCTGACAATTTCTTCCTTTTCTGCTTGAATAGGATACACTCTGATGCAGTTTGCACGTGTAACCACCAGAGATTCTGAGATGGCTGGGTTCATAGTAAGCTATTTTTAGGCGTCTTCACATTGCCTGTATAGGTTGTAATCTTTTCAAAGGCACTTTTAAATTCCCGTTTTTGTCAAAGACTGCAAATGATCATCTTCAAAGTCTAAGATAGTAAATAATACAGCAAAGCCACGGGAAGGGTAGCTGGAACAGGGAATAGCATGCCAGTGCCTATTTGAAGTGAGGATTTTCAGAATGATCTTAAATCTTTTAGTTTTTCTTTAATTCTTCATTTTGTTCTTAGATTCCAACATGTTCTTACTAAAGTTTTTCACTGTAATAGAAAGTCCATTTTAATTTGAGTTGGTTCTCTCAATGATCTATTGATCATTACATCCTAATTTTTCTTCCTTGGCTCAAACAAGACTTTAATTATAACAGAAACAGTGGGACCCACAGTTCAGATCCTAGGCCTTTTTTCAGCAAGCCCAGGGTGATGTAATAACATCAGGAATCTTTTCACTAAGCCCTGACTTTACTGAATGCTAGTAGAGGATTTAGAATTTGAGGTGTCTGATTTGTTTTATGCTCTGCTTATCACCTTAGCAGAAAGACAACAGTCCAAAAAACAGGAACATTAAGAATGGAGCTTTACTACCCTCCGTTAGGAAGCCAAGGCTCCGTGCCAGGCACAGTCAGAAAAATTAGCCTCTGATTCATTAAGTTGGCCACATGACTTATTTTAATATTTTGGATAAATAAATTCATTTAGGAGAATTCAGAAAAGAGTGAGTGATTAAAGTTCATTATACCTGAATAAATGCGTATCAAACAGATTCCTGTATTGCAGAAGTACAGTGTATAACTGGTAAAACTATGATTCTGTCCTCCCTACTATGCCCCCATATATCAAGATTTGGGCACTTTATTTTAGTAGAAAATATATATCTTTTACATATGTATGTATTTATAAATACATAGATATATGTATAAAAATTTGTAAGAGTTGGAGGATTTAATTCACCAATGCATTTGGACAACTTGGTGTAACTGACTTTGTTTTATGTGACTGTAATAAAAAGCATACTTTTCACATTCTGTCACATTGGGGCAGTCTTTTTAATGATAACACACAAAGTTTATAATTTGAAGAGAGATTTAAGAGGACAATTGAATTGCAGAGTTGAAGCATCAGTGAGACTGATATGAAAAAATTAGTTCCTGTTAATAATAATAGCTGCTATTTTTGGAGTGCTTAGGTGCTATTTTATGCACTTTATATATTATCTCATTAAATCCTCACAATAATCCTATGCAACAGTAGTAGATAAAAAGTATCGAGCTGTGAGGGGGAAAAAAGTAATTAAGCCAAGTTTGCACAGCTATTTAGTGGGTAGAGTCAGGATTTGAACCCACAGAGTCAAAGAGTCAGACTCTAGAGCTCACACTATTATCCACTATATAGATCTTTCTCTTAAGCTGTCAGGATGAAGACACAAAAGCAGATAATTTAGGAAAGATTTTGCTTTATTTATGCTTTTATTCATTCATTACAAATATTTATATATTTGTTGGAAACATAACTGGGCACAAGTTGGTCTCTTTGATGGTGTGTGACTGGAGCCTTAAAAAGATGTATGAGAGTTATCCAGGAAAGAAAGATGGTAAAGATCTGGCTGATTAGCTCAGTTGGTTAGAGTGTGGTGCTGATAACACCAAGGTCCAGGGTTCAATCCCTGTACCGTCCAGTCAACCCCCCTCCAAAAAAAGAAAAGAAAAAAATATGGTGAAAATATTCTAGATAAAGGAAAAAAGGCAATAGCATGGAACCAAAATATGGAGACATGAAAGATGATGGTGAGTGTGGCAATTAAGAAGAGTTTAGAGAGTCCTCATATATCATTTTTAAGGGAAAAAAGGAAAAGATAGCAGAAGGGAAGAATTTTTTAAAAAGGAAAAAGAATAAAGGGGTAGAAGGTAAAAAGATTATGTCAAATATTCATATTTCTGCAAGCAACTACCTATTAAAGACCAAGTTGGTAAATTAAGCTGTGATTCGTTTTCAGAAATGTCCATTTAGGCAATATGAGAGAAATGGAAGTAGAGAAAAATTATTTTTGAAATTCTGTCATCTTCTAGAATCATAATCTATCTTATTCTCTCATATCTATATTTGGAAATATAGCACAGCCAGTTCTATTAAAAGCAAGTTCCTAAGGAGACATATCTGGGTGTCATTTTTGAGTCAAAAACTGAGAAAGTTAAATACACAGTCACCAAGACCAGCAACTACCCTAGACATATGAATACAAATCTAGACCTGTTAAAAATCAGAACCACTGGCAAAAGTTCTGCCTGGTAATTACAGAAGAATATGAGATTGCACAAATATAAAGAAGTTATTGCTCTTATGCCCTAGGGTTCTCCACATATGAAGTCTATAAACAAGTTAATACTACTAGTTACTTGGAAGCTGAGCTTCATTTTCATAAATGCCAATAAAGGAAGATTGACTTTGTAAAGGGATAGGGTTTTATTTTGAGTGTTAAAAGCATGTTATTCATCTGGCCATGTTGCAATAACAAGGAACAGATTTATCCTTACATATCAAACAACTAGAAACAACCAGACAAAATATATAAAATAATTGTTTTCAGACATTGAATAACAAGCAATACTGTACTGTGATCCCTCAGAGAAGGGAAAGAAATCAGGTGTAAACCCTATGATTGCACCAGCTTACTGCCAAATGGCAGGTTCCAAGAAGCAGTCCAGCAAGGAAATACCCAGACAAAGCCTGGTGGTTTGATTGAGATGAAGAGACAAAAATCACAGTTTGGGGAAGCCAAGTTGATAAAAATCTGTGGGGCAGAATGTCTGGAAGAAGGGGCTTCACAGGAGGAAAGCTCCAGAGATCTGCAAAAGGGTTCCCTTTAGTATTTGCCTGAGTATGGATCAGTGCATGGTGAGAGAAAAATACCCAAGGCTGGAGTAAGAAGCACAGAAAAGCAGTAGGTCAAAATTTGGGGGAGCATACATAGGCCTAGGAATAGTTTGTATTCCCACCAGCCACAATGAAAAGACCTTATAGCATACAGGTAATACACAGGGCATTAGAAAGGTACTGTTATTTGTGAGTCTAAATGAACCCTAGACCAGGATTTAAGTATCTGCTCTAACAAAGCTTAAAAGTAAGGCTGAAATTGTGTGAATTTGATTTTGTGCTAGGAAAAAACCCAACACACTAGATGAAAGTATACAAGAAAATCCTATATCTAGCAAGACAAAAATTATGATAGCTGGCATCCAGTAAAAAAAATTGCTATGCATGCAAAATAACAGGTAAATATGACCCACAAATAGAAAAAAAAATCAACCAATAGAAATAGACCAAGAAATGACAGATGCTAGGATTAGCAAACAAAGTAATTAGAATAGCATTATAAATATGTTCCATTAATTCTAGAAGGTAGAGAAAGACATGAAATAGTGAGGACAGAAATGAAAGATATAAACAAAGCCCAAAAGTAACTTCTAGAGATGGAAAATACAATATCTGAAATAATAACACATTATATAGGATTAATATCAGATCATACCCTGAAGAGATGACCAGTCAGATTGATGACAAAGCAATAGAAATGATTCAAATGAATCAAAGAGAGAGAGAGAGAGAGAAAGGCTAAAAAGACAAAAATAAACATATCATCAGTGATCAGGGATAAAAACCAAACAGTCTAACATATATATAATTGGACTCCCAGAAGTACAGAAGAGTGATGATTGGACTAAAAAAATTTGAATAAGGGCTGGCCCAGTGGCGCACTGCTACAGTGCGCCACTTGGGAAGTGCGGCAGTGCTCCCGCCGAGGGTTCGGATCCCACATACAGACTGGCCGCTCACTGGCTGAGCGAGGTGCGGGTGCAACACCGAGGGTTGCGATCCCGTTGCCGGTCCCGGTCTGGTACGGGCGCGACACTGAGGGTTGCGATCCGTTGCCGGTCATGAAAAAAGACAAAAAGGAAAAAAAAAATTTTTTTTGAATAAATAATTGCTTAAAACATTGCAAATGATAAAACCTCCTAATCCAAAAAAAAACTCAAAAGACCCCAAGGAGTAAAAAGCAAAGAAAACAATACCAAGATATACCAAAAAAAATTGTTGAAAGGCTGTGATAAAAAGAAAGTTGTAAAAGCAGCCAAGAGGGAAGACACATTAAGAACAACAGAACAAAGACAAAAATGATAGCCAACTTCTCTTCTACAACTATGCAAGCCAGAAGACATTAGAGTGACATATTTAAATCATTAGAAGAAAAAAAAGTCAACTTGGAATTCTATTCCAAGTGAGGATATCTTTTAATAATAAAGGTGAAATAAAAACTATCTCCTATGATAAAATACCTACGAGAATTTACCACCAACAGCAGATCTATATTGCCAGAAAGGTTAAGGACATTTTTTAGGCAGAAGAAAAACATAATGGATAGACATGCTGATCTACACAAAGAATGAACAGCACTGGTAATGATACCTATGTGTATAAATATAAAAGGCATTTTTTTCATTTTTTATCTTTAAATAACTGATTATTTAAACAATGCATTATTGAGTTATGATATATGTAAAAGTAAAATATATAATAGACATTAACACAAAGGAAGAGTAGGAATAGACTGTAAGTTTCTAAAATTATATGTAAAGTATCATATTATTTGAAGGTAGGCAGTGATACATTAAATGTGTATATTATATACCTTAAGGCAACCACTAAAAACTAAATCAAAGATGCCACTAATAAGATAATAGATTTATTACTGTATGTAAAGTGAAATCATAAGAAATAATCAATTATTTCAAAAGGAGGCAGGAAGAGATAAATAAAAAAACAGAGGACAGATTGGACAAAAAAGCAAAACTTAATTATGTATATAAATATATTAAATGTAAATAGTCTAAACCCTCTAGGTAAAAATCATGGATTTTTCTGACTGGAGAAAGCAAGAGGCACCTACAATGCTGTCCACAAGAAACCCACATTAAATAAGGTTAGCTTCACTAGTCAGGATAGTTATTAGTATAAGGTTAGACATGTAGATCTATGGGACAGAATAGAAAGACAAAATGTAGAACCATATTTATATAGTTCATCTATTCTTCACAAACGTACCAAGATAATTCAATGGGAAAAGAATATTCTCTCCAACAAATGGTGCTAGAACAATTGGATATCCATATACAAAATAAACAAATAAATAAACCTCAATTGATATCTGACATCATGTACCAAAGTTAAATCTGAATGGATCATTGACCTTCATGTAGAAGCTAAAACTACCACACTTGACAGCTTCCAGTAAAGATGGCAGAATAGACGGTCCTGAGTATCGCTCTCTCCCACAAATCAACAAATTTACAATTATTAAAAAGCAATGACAGCCAAGCTGGGGCTGCTAGAGATCTGGTGAAGAGGAAGAAAGACCTACAGAGTGCATGAAGGTGGGAGAAGCCACAATGACAGAAAGAAAGAACCACTTGGACTGTTTCGAGCCCCGGCCACTTCAAGGCTGGAGCTGGTGAGTGCATGGAGCAGACACTGGCAAAAGATGCAGCTGTGCCCTTCATATGAAGTTACTTGGAGGTGGCAGGGGAGAAGAGAGCCTTGGTGGCCCACAGGCCAGCAAGACCACTAACAGGGTTCCTGTGTACCCACATAGGACTGAAGGGCCACAACAACTGAAAAAAAGGTCCACAAATCAACAAATTTACAATTATTAAAAAGCAATGACAGCCAAGCTGGGGCTGCTAGAGATCTGGCGAAGAGGAAGAAAGACCTACAGAGTGCATGAAGGTGGGAGAAGCCACAATGACAGAAAGAAAGAACCACTTGGACTGTTTCGAGCCCTGGCCACTTCAAGGCTGGAGCTGGTGAGTGCATGGAGCAGACACTGGCAAAAGATGCAGCTGTGCCCTTCATATGAAGTTACTTGGAGGTGGCAGGGGAGAAGAGAGCCTTGGTGGCCCACAGGCCAGCAAGACCACTAACAGGGTTCCTGTGTACCCACATAGGACTGAAGGGCCACAACAACTGAAAAAAAGGAGCCACAAAGAGGCCAGTGAGTCACTGAAAGGGACCAGTGCATGGCCCACCCCATGGGTAGTGTCTTGAGCACAGGCAGTGGGGGAGACAGGCCAACTGGGACAACACTGGGGAACAGCAAGGACAGCTGATCTGCCTCCCAATCAGCATAGAACCACTCAGAGGAGATATTTTGAGGGGTGCAGTTTGCTGAAAAGACTCAGGTCCAGATCAGAGTTTCTACACAACCAAGGTGCACCAGATCTCACAAGACCTGGAAGTACCTATAAAGTCAACCATTACAACCTGAGCTGCACAAAAAATCTTCCCTAGGGAATCAGCAGCAAAGCAACAATTTAGTTCAACCACAGAGCTCAAGTTTTGGTACCCACAAGAATTTATCCCATTTTAGAAGTAAGCAAAGGGCAACAAATTAGTTCAAGTGCAGAGTTTAAGGGTACCCTTGTTGTTTACTAGGTTGTGTCTACTGGAAGAAAAAACAAAATATCCACAGACCAGAGACAAAGTTTGTTATTAACTACTAAAGGCCTCACTTCACCAAAGAACACCTATAAAACCTAGAAGGACTGGAAGCCCCCTGGGCTACCAAGCCAGGGAAGAAGGAGGGCTGGGGGCCTCAGCCATGCTCACTGACACTGCAACCAGCCCAGTGATGACCACTGAGCTGCCATAGGAAGTACCCTGGGTTATTCCAAGCTGGGGCAGTGGGGGGCCGAGGGCCTTGGCCATGCCCCTGACACTCACAACCAGCCCAGTGATGACCACTAAGCCACCACAGGAAGTGCCCCGGTCTCCTGAGCTAGGGTGGTAGGGGGAGAGGGCTTCAGCCACACCCCGCTGACATCTTCACCCAGCCCAGCAATGACCAAGCCACCGCTGGAAGCCCCCTGGTCTCCCCTGCAGGTATGAGGGGGGTGCAACCCTGCCCCTCCTCATTCCTCCTTCCACTGTATTTTCTTTCCACTTCTTCTCTCTTCCTCCCCCCAGCTGCTCCACAACATCATAGAATATAAAAAAAGTATATTAATACATAGATAAACTTAAAAAATATATAAAATTCTGTCTCTCATTCAGATATTTAAAAAAAATAGTAAAAATAAAAAATAAATAAAACCACCACACTTCCCCAAGAAAACCTAGGAGAGAATCTTTGTGACTTTGCCTTAGGTATGGATTTCTTACATAGAACACAGAGAGCACAAATTAAAAGCAAAAATAAAAATGTACCCTCTTAAAAGACATTAAGAAAATTCAACAGTAGGCCAAACCACAAGAAAATACATGGAGAACAA
>NW_007737944.1:4017-13850 GCF_000696425.1 Galeopterus variegatus | reverse complement strand
AATATATCTTTCAAAGGACTTATATCTAGAATACACAAAAAATTCTTAGAACCCAATAATATGACAATCTAGTTAAAAATTGAGCCAAAGTTTTGAATAGGTAACACACTAAAAACTATTTTTTTTTCCCCCTTTTTGTCTTTTTTCGTGACCAGCAATGGATCGCAACCCTCAGTGTTGCTCCCGCACATCGCTCAGCCAGTGAGTGGCCGGTCTGTACGTGGGATCCGAACCCTCGGCGGGAGTGCCGCCTTGCTTCCCAAGCGGCACACTGTAGCAGTGCGCCACCGGGCCGGCCCCCTAAAAACTATTTTAAGGCAAATTAAAATCACAGTGTATTATCAGTACACAGGCATTAGGATGGCTAAAATTTAAAGACTGGAACACACATGTCTATGAGGATGCCTGCATCTTGGAACTCTCATACATTGCAAATAGAAATGCAAAATGAAAAGTCATTTTGGAAAACAGTTTGGCAGTTAATTATAAAGTTAAACATATACTTTACATACTACCCAGCAATCCTATTCTTAAATACGTCCCAAGAGAAATAAAAATCCATGTCTACATAAAGACCTGTCTGCTGTTTATTGCAGCTTTGTTCATAATCACCAACAACTGGCAAGAACTCAACTTTTCATTATGAGTGAATGAATGAACAAATTATGGTACATCTTGTCCATGAAATACTACCAACTAATAACAACAAAAGCACTGGATGAATTTCAAAGCATTATGCTAAGAAAACACAAGATTCTACATAAGCACTACAAAATAAGATTTCACACAAAATTCTAGACAAGGAGAAATTATGGTAAAAGCCAATCTGCTCAGCTTTTTTCTCTAAGCTCAATGATATCACTTACAACTTGAATTTGAAAATTCACTTTGCTAATTTTTCCAGATAACTCATTCTATTGGACCTTGAAAAAAATGAAAATATGAACACATTAAGATGATTAATAGGAAAATTTAGTTAGTTATTTACATAATATCTCTCAATCTATTTTTCTATGGAAGATTGGAACATTTCATATTCATCTTAACTTTTTGCAAAAAGTGGGTCTCTAGTTTGCTGTATTACTTTAACCTATAATATATATAATAGTTAGCTCTTTTACTCTAATTACTAGCAATAATAAATATTATGCACCCAAGTGAATCAGTGTACCAAATATGAGCTTTCTTAGAAGAAAAGTCATATAATCAAAGGATAGGTGAGTGCAAAGCAAGGGAAACACTATCCATCCAGGTTTCTTATGGACAATGACAGAAAACAAGTGAGATGTGCTGCTCTGGTAATCTTCCCAGTCTAGCTACCACCTTGGCTATAAAAAAAATCCATTAAAATCACAACTCGGAGTGGAATTTGTTCAGAAATTATGCTAGACAATCATAGGATGATGATAAATGATCTGATGGTGACCATAAAACAAATGACCAAATAAAACAGTGGAGTTCTTCTTACCAACTGTTCTTACTGGGCACCAACCCAGAAACCATACTGCTATATCTGAATTCTGCTTGACTTAAAAGTAGGCCACACACTGGACTGCCAACCTGCCAGATGTTTCCTCCATGTGGCAAACCATGTCCTTGTTAAAGAGTCAAGGATGAATCATGGGGAAAAAATTTTTGAATCCATAAATAAATGGCCCCTTTTCTTGGAACCGTCTTGGTCAACACCTACTGGGAGCACACTAGTAGTAAAGCATCAGGTCTCATCTCTACCCAGAGCTTGGGGGAACTGTAAGAATCCCCGGGCTGTCCTGACACAGCTGAGTACTCTATTCCCTATGGCAGCATTTCCCAAAATACAGCCCATGGAACACTTTTAATAGAGTCATCTGGGAAGCTTGTTTAAAATTTAAATCCCAGACACGCTTCAGACCTACCGAACCAGAATAGATGGAGTGGAGCCCAGAAATCTGCATTGTAACAAGCTCCCTAAGTGATGATTATGTGCATCAAAGTGTGACAACTTCTGCTGTAGGGCTAAAGAAACAGAACAAGAAACCTATAGTAAATATATCTAATATATATTTCCTGAAGAATCTATGAATCTTGAGTGGAGGGAAATTATCTCTAAATTGGTACAGTTTTCTGCCACTCTATGGAGAGCTGTACCAGATCTTCACATTACTGTGCCAGAGCCAGAGTTCTCCATGGTTCTTAGAGTTATAAGAGCTTTGACAAAAGCACCTAGGTGATTTGTATAGCTCTTAGGGATGGTATGAAACCAAGTTTAACTCCAACTTTGTAATCATACCTGTTTAACAAAAATGGTATAAAGAACTCAGGCCACCATGATTCACCTGAACACCAAAGTCTCCTTAATCATCTTGTTGTTTTGTATTTCAGATCAGAGATTCTCTTTAAATAACCATTACATCAATTTGTCATATTGCTTTAATGGGAAGTCCTCACTTAAATTAAGCAGTAACACATCTAAGATGTGAAAGGAAGGAGATAAGTATATTAATTTATGATGCCCCCAAAGCAGCACCCCAAGGGATCAGCTCCTGCCAGCAGCTTGCAGATGGCTAAACAGCTGAACAACCTCAGTGATGTCAGAACAAAGGAGGGAAAAAAGAAGCACTCCAGAGCTTGTGAGAAGAGCTGGGGTCCAATCATGCTTAGAGAGGATGATTGTGCTATAGTCTAAAGTTGTCAGGGGAGGACTGAACATTGTTTAAACCAGTATTGGAGAAGACATGGGGGGAAATTGCAAAGGTTATCTGAAGCTTTCTCCACCTCAAGCATCTGGATTGTTCTGCATCATTGAAGAGTCCTTGGATCTAGGCATCAATGACTTAAAATCATAAAATCTGGAAAGTGTTGGATATTTGGAAGGATGCTTAGGTTCAATACTTCTTAGTGTGTAATAAAACAAAATAAATGTATAACCACTTTATTGGCAGTGCAGGGAAGAGAGAAATCTAAATATTTCTAGCAAGTAATAATATGTACAAATTGTAAAATATGTTATACTAAAACTTGCTTTAAAAATCTATTGATTATGTTCTTATGTTATTACATTATCTTTACTTGGTGTTAAACATTTGATTTTTGTGAACTTAATAAATAAGTGCATTTGATCATTCAGTCTTGTTTTCGTTACATAACGTTCTGAACTTGTCCAGGGCAAGTACTTCTATCATGAGAATTTTCAGGATCTTGATTTTACTTTCTCTCTTCACTACAGAGTCATCCAAATAAACTCCGTCTCTTTTTTGACAAACTCATTTCTTTTTTTTTTTTTCTTCCTTTTTGTCCCTTTTCGTGTCCGGCAACGGATCGCAACCCTCAGTGTCGCGCCCGTACCGGACCGGGACCAGCAAAGGGATCGCAACCCTCGGTGTTGCTCCCACACCTCGCTCAGCCAGTGAGCGGGAACCCATCTGTATGTGGGATCCGAACCCTTGGCAGGAGTGCCACCGTGCTCTCAAGCGGCGCACTGTAGCAGTGCGCTACCGGGCCGGCCCTTGACAAACTCATTTCTGTGGCACATAAGAACACATGACTTATATTAGTCATTGCATTTTCATTTATAGCAGACAGAAACCACCTGGTCTGACTTAAATATGATGGAGGTAGATCAAGGATAATGGCTTCAGGAATGGATGGATCCAGGAATTTTTAAAGCACGTCAGGATTACATCTCTCTTCTTCCTCTGTCCACAAAACAGAAACAAACAAACAAACAGCTACTGGTCAGCCCAGGAAAAAAGAGAGATTTTGATGAGAGAGTTTTGATTTTCTCCTAACTCACCCCGCCCACGACCTTGATTGCCCTGATTTGTCCCCATCCTTAAACCATTCACTGTAGCCTTTAGCCAGAATATTGGGTATTCTAGTTGCTCAAGACTGTGCTTGCTGCCAACACTCTGGCTGGAGCCAGAAAGGCAGCCCCACCTAGATAACGTGCGCTAGTCTCCCCTGTAAGAAAGAGTAGTTCTAGTTCTAGGAGACTGGAGATGTAACTTGCAGTGTTTTATGTTTGGTTTTAAATCATTGAAGCAAACAAAATGGAGCTCTATGTAAAACTCTTAATACATTGGTAGCTGTTTCTCTTTGCTGCTATCACCCTCAGGTAAACGTAGATCATTTCTGGCTGAAGAACACAGCCTCGCCTGGTTATTTTCTCCTCATGGCTGCTGTTACCAGCTGATAGCAAGGACTCTCAACTAACCACTCTTGTGCACAGATGGGGCACACTGGCGTTCCCTGACCTGGGGAGAGATACCCCTATTGTATTTTAAGTGGTTCATGTCACTCAGCAGCCAAGCTCAGCTCCCTTTATTTAGTCTCTGTGCTCCAGAAATCCTTCCCAACCTTCTCAGGATCTCTCTGTTCTAACCAAAAGAAACTGCCTCAAGTCCCCATTCCTGGGTTGTTCCAGTCCAAATTTCCTCTTCCCTTCCTATGATTTCTTTCCTAAAAAAATAAGCTCTTTCTTAGATCCTTTGTGTGAATTTTATTTGTCCAGCGACCTCATTGTTAGCTTTTCCTTTTTGTGTTTTTTGAATCAGAGCCTCTGGATAGTCTGTGTTGAGCTGTCTAATCCTATTAGTAAATTATGTAATTAGCTGCTCCCTTCATCCCATTTGCTCCTAATTATCTTAAAATCACTTTTTCATTATAATTCACAACTCCACATACCCAGAATTGCTGTACATTTCTTCTTTCTCCCATTCTGAGACATCTTATCTCTGTCAAATGCTATTTTCAGGAATTCACAATACCATATATAATTTAAATCATGCTTTCAGGCTTCTGTTTTATTTTTCTTGTATATAGAAGACTCTATATTAACATATTAACGTGGAAACTATGTGGAAAATTATCTCTACATTCAAAGTCATCCTTCCAGAAAAAGTTTATTTTTTCACAGCTATCTTCACAAAGGGAAATAGCTTGCCTTTGACTAACCTGCTACCTGGACCTAGAACACTATTTCTGTACCTAGCCCTCTATACCCTCAAGTTTTTCTACTCAAGAGTCCATTTCCAGAAAACTATTTTAAGGAAATTAATACAGCAAATACTCAATATCAAAGGTATTAATTGCATTGTTAATTTTCATAACAACAACAAAAACCAACCAAACAAAAAAGGAAGTCACTTACATATTTGGTAAGAAGGGATTTGTTAAAATTATAATATAGTAAATAAATTTAATGTAGACATTGCAATATTACAAAATTTTAAAAATCATGAGAAAGTGGCATTTTTAAAAAAGATAAATGGTATACAAATTATACAGATAAATCTCAAGTAAAAACTATGAATAAAAAGAAAAAAGTCTAAAAGAGAATAAAATTTCAGTGTGGTTATCCTGTTTTAGATTATGAAGAAGTAGTTTTGGTTTTTGCCCAGTAACCTGCTTATGCGTAAGTTTTAGGATAAGAAAAATGAGCTATGGAAGGTATTAAAAATAGATACTACCTAATCTTAAAGATTCAGCTTAAATATCACCTTTTTAATGACCCGTTCCCTGACCTTTCTCCTTTTCCTTCTTTGCACTCACAGGTTACTTAGTTTATAATGATCACTTTCTGACTTGCATTGTGGTGATTTGTTTTTGTCAGTCTCAGAAGCCAGATCATCATTCACTTCATTGTAGGAATCATGCCTTGTTCTGATCTTGGTTTCTGTAGCCCTCAGTGCAGGGTCTTCTAAAACCTAGATAGATACTCATCGTTACTACTGCATTAATTTGAAAGTGCCAGAGTTATAGCTCTCCTGATTTTTAGTTATAGTTTTAACCTTCTATATAAATGAGCCTCTGAGGATTTGGATAACGACAAAAAAATAAATAATCAAACCAACATCTCACCCATAAACAATGAGACATCAACTACCTGGACATAAGATCAGTCTCTGAATGAAAATTGTTATTGTTCTCAGAAAAAGTAGGGGGGAAAAATTGAGACAACAGACCAGAACTAGAAATATGGCCTAATTGAAAAAGCCAAAATTTAAAATTCAGGAGCATGCAATCTGTGATCTCTGTCCAAAATGAAAATGTCACTTGTTATTTAACATCCCTGCATCTGCTCAGTCACACTCGAGACTTGGTTTTGATCCCTGATTCTAGCTGTGACTATACAGAGCCAAAACCACCAGCTTAAAAATGTCCAGTTAGTAAAGCCAGTTATTTGTTTCCATGCGACCCAAAATAAAACTAGTTGTTGAGACTTTTAAAATCTGAGGTTAGGAAATTGATCTGTGGTCTTGCCTTGACTAAATGTGACTTTAAATGTGAACTCTGAGTAGCTGAATTTAGATACAAACAACTCATATTGCAGGGCTCCACCTCAGTCAGAATTTTGAAATAAGCAGTTTGTTTTAAATCTCCCTCCCCTTCCTTATTCATATCCACTCTTTCTCTTTCTCTCTCTCTCAAAATATCTTCTTGTACTCTACTTACATATTTTCAGACCTTGGTTGACTGTAGATAACTAAAACCACGAAAAGCAAAACTTCAGATAAAGGGTGACTACTGTATCTAGTAGACAAGGACCATGTCCAAATTTCAATTTTTTGTTTCTAGAACAGTTGGAGAATGAGGTATTTTGATTAATTGAATGATGTGGTTGCTATTGTGGTACATCTCAAAAATAAGAACAGGGACTTGAACTTGGAAGATAAGAGAGAGTTACCACTAAGGTAAAAGGGATTCAGTGGGGCAGGGGTAGGTACAAGAAAAAAAATGTTTAAAAGGTAAGAAATTTACCACAATGTGAGGAGAATTGATAGAATTTCTGTTTATGGCTTTGATAATTAGAATTTGTTTCTCGTATGGGAATAGAACAATGATAAAAGATTTTATTCATTGTAGTATTATTACTCTCAAGTAGGAAATAATGTATTAAATTTTCACAACGAACTCTCAAGGTAAAGGTAGAGACAGTAATATTTCCATTTTACTGTTAAAGAATTGGCTCAGAGAAAATGTGTCCAAGGATACTGTGGCAGGCAGAATAATGGGCCCATTACTGTGAATCTGTGGCTACAGCACCATACGTGGCCAAGAAGACTTTGCAGATATAATTAAGTTGAGGACCTAGAGATGGTAAAATTATTCTGGATTGTCAAGGTGTGTCCAATCTAATCACGTGGGCTCTTGAGAGCAGAGAAACTTTCCTGGCTAGAGTCAGAGAAAGAGATGTGACAATGACCAAAGCAGGATCAGAGAAATGAGGACTTGACCCGCCATTGTTGGCTTTGAGGATAGAAGAAGAGGATCACAAGCCAAGGAATTACAGGTGGGCTCTAAAAGCTGGGAAGAATAAGAAAATAGATTCCCTCTTAGATCTTCCAAAAAGGAATATAGCCCTGCCAACACCTTGATTTTAGCCCGGTGATACCTGTGTCAGACTTCTAAACCCCAGAACTGTTCTGAACCGTAACATAATAAATGGGTGAGAATAAGAAAATAGATTCCCTCTTAGATCTTCCAAAAAGGAATATAGCCCTGCCAACACCTCGATTTTAGCCCAGTGATACCTGTGTCAGACTTCTAAACCCCAGAACTGTTCTGAACCGTAACATAATAAATGGGTGGTGTAAGTTTGTCGTAATTTGTTACAGCAGCAATAGAAAACTAAGACAGATGCACAGTTAATAAGTAGCAGAGAAAGGACTAAATTTCTGTTTTTACTAATATTTGAATACTGCTGTCAGTCACTATATTAATCGCTTCAAATATTATCATAGTTAGTCTATAAAGTAACCTATCAAATAGATATTATCCCTATTTTTCAGATAAGAAAATAAGGCATGGAATGATTAAATTACTCTGTTAAATTCATATAGCTACCAGTTTAAAGAGCAGCTTTTGCCTTTGACAAATCCTATATCCTGCACTGCTTCCTGAGATGTCAGAGCTCTTGATTTCTAATAGAGGCTGCCTTCTAGACTTAGCCTGTTATTTGCAAAATTATAAACTATGTGAGGTTTGTGCTAAACATTCCCAGGTGTACAGTGGCTTTAAGTAGCCCAGTCATCCTCTGAAGTACGACTTCTAACCCACATGTGATGTTTTGGGGTGAATTGTCTCACCCCTCCAAATTCCGCATTAAAGCACTAACCCTGAGTTTTTAAGAATGTGAGTGTATTTGGAGATAGGGCCTTTAAAGAGGTAATTAAAGTAAAATGAGGTCATATGAGTGGGCCCTAATCTGACTGAAGTCCTTTAAGAATAGGAGATTAGGACACAGACAACACAGAGAGAGGACCATGTGAAGTCAGCGAGAATGTAGCCATCTGCAAGCCAAGGAGAGATGCCTCAGAAGAAACTAAACCTGCTGTTACAGGATGTGCCCCAGGTTCTCTGGAGCCAGGGCTGTGGGGGGCCTCAGACCTCAGTCACACACCCCCAACACAAGCAACCAGCCCAGCAACAACCACTGAGTCACCGCAGGAAGCGCCCTGGGCTCTCCTGAGCGGAAGTGGTAGGGGGTTGAGGGTGTCAGTCACACCCCCCTGACACGTACAACCAGCTCAGTAACAACCACCAAGCTGCAGCAAGGGGGGCCCTGGGTTCCTGAGCTGGGGCGATGGGAGGTGAGGGCTTTTGCCACACACCCCTGACATCTGCACTTATCCTGGCAATGACCAAACCACCACTGGAAGACCCCAGTCTCCCCTGTGGGAATGAGAGGGTTGCCACAGGCCTCAATCCCACCCCTCCTCCTTCCTCCTTCTTCCATCCCATTTCCTTCCCCTTTCCCCTCCTCCCCCAACTGCTCCGCAACAAGTATCACAGAATGTAAAAATAATATTAGTAAAATAAAATAAACCTGTTGACACTTTGATCTTGGACTTCCAGCCTCCAGAACTATGAGAAAATTAATTTCTCTTGTTTAAACCAGCCAGTCTGTGATACTTTGTCATGGCAGCCCTAACAAACTAATAAACATGATCTCCCAGTAACAAGGCTTCTTCCCCATCCTTCAGAGGTGAATTTAATTGGTCTGGGTGGGGTTTGTGTACAGGGTTTTTGTTTATGTTTTATTTTAGATCCATTCTAAACAGTTGGTCCTTTATAGATAAATAAAATTTTAACAGATGGAGAAAAGTGATCTCTAATAATTCAGAAGTAGTAACACAATGCTCATTTAAATATATATAAGGTAACAATAGCTTTTGAGACAGTTGGAAACAAGCTTTACTTAGTTTCCATGGAAGCAATATTCCTACTGAAAATTTTTACATATAGGAGCCATGGAAAGATTCTTTACTTTTCTCCCATGAGGGTGAGCTTTAGTCCTGCCTCACTCTTCTGGCTCACTATTTGCTTCAGTGCCATGTCCTCACCTTTTCTTGAGAGTACAGACAAAGGGCTTTAGTAATAGGCTTCTACAGCTGTTCTAAAATCACTGAACACAACTTCAAAATTTCCCTTCTTGAATTTCTCACTAAGGAAAGTTTGCTTCCTTTGTTAAGGAAATAACAATTTTTCAGTTTACCTTCTTGCCTAAAATTCTACAAGTAGGGGCTGAGCCCGTGGCGCTCTCGGGAGAGTGCGGTGCTGGGAGCGCAGCAGCGCTCCTGCCGCAGGTTCGGATCCTATATAGGGATGACCGGTGTGATCACTGGCTGAGCGCGGTGTGGCCGGTCTCAAAAAGTAGAATCCTATATAGGGATGACCGGTGTGCTCACTGGCTGAGCGCGGTGTGGCCGGTCTCAAAAAGTAGAAAAAAAAAAAAATTCTACAAGTAGTAATTCCTTTTCTCAAGGACTATGTCTCGAAGGCTTCAAAAAAATCATTTTAGTAGCTTTCTATGACAATTGTGTGTGTGAAAAGTGCTACTTGCTACTCTAAAC
>NW_007737944.1:1386-3503 GCF_000696425.1 Galeopterus variegatus | reverse complement strand
AAAAAAAAAAAAATTCTACAAGTAGTAATTCCTTTTCTCAAGGACTATGTCTCGAAGGCTTCAAAAAAATCATTTTAGTAGCTTTCTATGACAATTGTGTGTGTGAAAAGTGCTACTTGCTACTCTAAACTGGGTAAACAGAAAAAGAAAAACTGCTAGTAGTTCCAGGCAGAGAGGATAAGGATGCTAGAGGTTGCCCCTCTGCCAATGCCAAGTTCTATGCTTGGTCAAGATTAACTACCTTCATCCTGCCAGCAGGAGGGAGGGCAAAGACTCCAAACGTTCCAAGCTACTCTCTGTTTTAATTATTTTCCCAAGAGGACAAAGGGCTTTAATAATTTCCAGGATGTGCTTACTTGCTCTCCAATTGAATATTTAGCCCTAAGAAAGACAGTTATAAAATTGGTAACTATTTGAATTTTTCAGAATGGTGTTATTTAATGCCTGTCACGTCAATCACAATTTCATCTAATGTTCTCAGACCATAAGTTACTTCAATCTCTTCTTCCCGCCCTGTCCCCATGCCCAGAATTTCCAGACAGCGACTTGACTCCATGCAGAGCTAAATGGTCCCTAAGTCTGAATGACAGACTCATGAACAAAAAGTAAGTTCTTTATTGGTGCAGATCTTTAATTGTGCTACAGATCTGTCAGCAGTTTGTTCAAGCACTTGGTGTGACATGCTGCTAAAGCGTCCACATTTAGTGTGTAAACACTGAGCATGGGCACCTCCTCCATCATTTGAAGTCCCAAATAACAGGCCAACTCTAGTCGTCACCTCTTAAATGCCTTTAAAATTTTATAATTCATACAATTTGCAGCATGATCATAGATCCTATTTATTATGATCTTACATTTCTATATTTGTCTTGTGGTTCTTTACTAAATTTTAGATTATGTCTTTATATACTCTAGGGCCTAATATAGTACCAAGAACAAAGTTGGTGATAAGTATTTTATTAACTTGTTAGAATATAATTTTTATGATAAATTTACAATATTTATTGGTATAGTGAGGTAGTCTCTATGACTTACCACAAACTGATAATGAATAGTAAAAGGAAAACCCCTTTCACTAAGAAATTTTCCACCCTTCCAAATTTAATGGTCTCTCTTTTCTGTAAATATCACTTGTAAGAATTCTTTCCTTTTTCCTGAAGAACTCAAAAACATTTGCTAGAATTTATTTGCACTACAGAGACCAATAACAATAACTCAAAATGTATTTAGTGTGATGTCAAGTCATTTTTTCCATATACATTAACAGTCGCTTATAAATTTCCAGAAATCACTGATGAAAAGACTGGTGTCACTCAAATGCCACATCTGCTGTTTTGTGGCCATTTTCCTTCAATGTGTCTATCAGGGACCTTCTTTGAATCAGGTGAAGTAAATGACTGTTTTTGTCCCAGTGGTTTAGAAACTATATGTACACTGGGAACCAGAAAATATTTACAATTTACCTCTTTAATAAACATATAAAAAATATGGTTTTTCGAGTGTCGTTATAAGTGCTGATAAATTAGGTAATCATGTTTACCATCCAAACTGAAGCACATGGAAGCAAAAGAGAGTATTAATAAGTTTGCCGAAAAATAGGCACAAACCAAGACTGTCCCTGGCAAATGGCATCCTAGAAATAAATAAATTACTTTTGTCATAATATCAAGAAAAGGCAATTGGTATTTAAAACTATATTGTCACTCTAAGAGTACCACAATTTTCTTAAAACATTTGCAATCTGTATCATTTTTCTCCTTCCTGGAGGAATCCAAATGTTGGTCCAATATACAGTACTTACAAGGAAGCAGATCAGAAAGCTGAAAATTAGAGCTTCTAACACTGGAAAATTGCTCCCTGGTGTTGCACAAGTCTCTTCTATAAGGTATGTGGTAACTCACAGATAAAGTGTGCCACTTGGAACTCACTTGTTTCAAGGCTTCATCTATCCCCCCCCCAAATAATAGAGTGAGAAATATAATCAATTGTTTTGTCTAGACGATATCAGTCAATGTCAACCATTAAAAAATGAACGAGCACGGAGAGCAAGTGAGCGGAAGAAACACCCACCATCTTTACTCTGCTCTCCCAACACGAGTGACAGAGAAGACTGACTT
>NW_007737944.1:0-603 GCF_000696425.1 Galeopterus variegatus | reverse complement strand
GAAGAAACACCCACCATCTTTACTCTGCTCTCCCAACACGAGTGACAGAGAAGACTGACTTCTGACCTCTGTGACCAAATGCATGGGGGTTTCTCCCCACTGGCAAGCAAGCCAGCAATTCTCCAGCAGGCAGCAGCTGGGTGTCCTCCAATCCAATTCTGACACTATCTACCTGGGGTAGAGTCAGATCCCATGGGGCAGGGAAGAGGGGGAGATGGTTCAGTCCCCAAGATTGCCCCCACTTCAGATGCCAGTCAAAAGTCCAGGCCTCTGGAACTTCTGACCAACCAGTCATAAATCAGGGTTCCCACAACCCCTTCCTTGGGTTCTATCAATTTGCTTGAGCAGCTCACAGAATTCAGGGAAACATGTACATACTTACATTTACTGGTTTGCTGTAAAGAATATTACAAAGGATGCAAATGAAGAGATGCATAGAGCTCACAGAACCCTGTGCTCTTGGGTTTTTAATGGAAACTTTATTACATAGGCATGATTGATCAAATCATTGGCCATTGGTGATCAGCTTAACCTTCAGTCCTATGCCCCCCCCCCGCCCCTGCCCCCTGAAAGTTGGAGGTTGGAGGATGGGACTGAAAGTCT
>NW_007737943.1:35055-48376 GCF_000696425.1 Galeopterus variegatus | reverse complement strand
AATGAGGGGAGCACAGGTTTCCTTGAAAGGCCCTAAGGTGGCTGTTCTTTGTAGACCAGGTATAACTGTGGGAAATGCTACTATTAATATGGGTTTGCTAATGTCAATGGAAAAAAAAATTGACCACAAAGCAGCAGAGGCCAAGTAGCAGCACTCAATTTCCAGAGACAAGGTGGGCATGTTTACCCTAACCAGCAGCAGAGGCAGATAGTAATCAGAATGCTTTGACCCACAGAAGTCTGTAGCAATGACAGATCTCCTCATGCCACTGAGCATCCTTTGCCAGTGGAAGCAGCCCACCATCCCATGTCTGAAGGGACAGTCCTTCCCTAGCTTGAGGCCCCTATAGCCATTGCCTTTAAGGGATATCCATTTTTTCTGAAAACATTCCAACTATGCTTAATTGACACTTTTATAACTACATCGTATTTTAGCATCACCTAGAGTAAAATATGACTGAAGAAGAAGTTGCTTATTCTCAAAAGAATTATCAGAGTCTTTCAATTTATACCAACATGAACCTAGAGAATGTACATGTAAATGCAGTCTAAGGAAACTGGAGCAAGGAGGAGAGAATGCAGTATGTCTGGGCCAAATTTATTCATATGAGTGTATTTAGAAGATTCTGGATTTAAAGTGTAGCTTGTGTAAGCTGCAAGAGTCTTAATAGTTTATGCCAGTGGCTGACTGAATCTTGGATTCAACAGTGTCTTACATTTAATGAGTCTGAAATCCCAGAACTTCCCCAGCATTAGGTAAAGGAAAGAGCCAAAAGTTTAAGGGATTGGGATTTTGGAGAAGATTTATCAGCCTTCACACACACACTTCCTGAGAGAGCCCAGAGGCACTTCCTTCACTCAGACTACAGCAATACATTAATGAGGGGAGCACAGGTTTCCTTGAAAGGCCCTAAGGTGGCTGTTCTTTGTAGACCAGGTGTAACTGTGGGAAATGCTACTATTAATATGGGTTTGCTAATGTCAATGGAAAAAAAAAATTGACCACAAAGCAGCAGAGGCCAAGTAGCAGCACTCAATTTCCAGAGACAAGGTGGGCATATTTACCCTAACCAGCAGCAGAGGCAGATAGTAATCAGAATGCTTTGACCCACAGAAGTCTGTAGCAATGACAGATTGATTGCAGTGTCCCTAGAGATGATATAGATGAGTAGACTATGGAAATGTAACTGGACCTATATAAAAACAAAATATCCAGGTCTGGTGGTCAGAATCCTGACATGAATTGCCTCAGTAAAAGATCTTGGCCTCCAACCCTGTTTCCATTTCTCACCTAGTTCACAGACCCACCTTGGTCTTTTGTGCCTCCCCCAGGATGGCCAGAACCCATTTTTAGAACCACTTTTCCTGCTGTGCCCTTCAGAGTCTCATGCTCCAGCTATGCTCATCCCACATCCACAGAAGATGCCCCTGTGGTCCTACCTCTGATTCTGTCTTTGTTCTTGCCATTTGCCTTTGCAAGAAATGCTTCCTTATATTCTCCACATTCTTTGAGCAAGCAAAAATTCATTGTGTCTTGGAAGTATTTATGGATCACTCCACCTAACAGATATCTATTTGTCCTCCCTGGTTGGCACTTTATGATCTTATAATTACCATTATCTTTCCAAATAGATCCAGAGCTTCTTGAAGGCAGAACTCAGGCTAAATACTACTTTGCACACCCCTCAGCATTTGCAAGGTGTCTTCAATCACCCCTAGCACAGTGCTCAATATTTCTGGTGGCTGATTTGTGGAATGGTTGTTTAGAAGCTCATTTCTGTGGTAGAAAGTAGCATTATGGACGAGAGAGAAGGAAGCATACAGGCAGTATGTATTTTCAGACTGAAAACAAAAAGACTACTGCCAATTGATCATATGAGATTACGTCCAAACTCACTGGGAAGTTCTTTGCCTAATTCTCCAGTCTCATTTCCTATCATGATCCCCCCCGTGCTCTTCAGAGATTTTCAATTTGCCACTCCTTGTCACAACTCCTGTTCTCCTTTGTATGTGCCAGGCCTTTAGCTAATAATATACCCTTCCTGCTTTCTCTTATGTTTGGTGGATAATTTATGATGAAATATACACTTAGTATCCCCTTTTCCATGAATTCTCCCTGTATCTTCCACACTCTTGTAGCACAGTGCACACTTAAAGATGCTGAGACTTGGCAGCACTTCACCTTAAGGACTGGCCCCTAAAGGAGATGACCAGAATTCTAAATTTCAGTACTGATCATCTACTCTGTCTATTTTCCTTCAAACAGAGTGTGAGCTCTTCGAGAGCAGTATTTTATCTATCTTTCTGGACTTAGTGTGAAGAAAAATTTTTAGTTCCTAAATGCTTAATGAGTTCATCTGAACTTAATTCAAGTCATAGCTAAACTAGAGAATGTGCTGATCCATGTGAGAGCAATTTTATCTTTCAAATATGTTATTTTATATAAAGAATTAAATAAATATTTTTGACTTACTACCACGAACACCGTTCCACATTAGGCAATGTGAAAATGAAGGCTCAAAAATGTACAAGATATTATCTTTGTTCCTTTTTATAATCTCAAAACTTGATGAAACCTACATATTCTGGACCACATTTGAAAATTCAAAATAATTAAGCGCACTAAGTTATGCAAGATTAAACTGAGACTATATCTTGAAATATTAATTGTTATTACTACACCAGCATTACAAGGAGAATTCAGGGCCCCTTGGTTTTGAAGCATGGTAATGATTAACAGTATGGACGCTTCAGTCAGACTGCCTGGGTTCAGACCTCTGCTCACACACTTACTATCTGAAAAGCCTTGGCAAATTTTTTCATCTCTCTCTGAACTTTTGTTTCCTCATCTATAAGATGGGGATTCAACTAACACCTGTTGCTTGAGGTTGTTGCAGACATCAGTTATGTAATTTTCTTATTGTTATAGTTATACAAATAACTCAGGGTTATGTAAAAAGTTAGGGAAAGTTTTATCATTGATCCTGTGGCATAGGAATCACTAAATAAATGGTAGTTTCTCCTTTTAATATTTATGGTTAAAATAGTAAGTAATTTAAAGGAGAAGATATTTTAGAATAAAGTGGTGCTTCCTATGGAGGAAGTAAAATTTATGACAATTGCTAATTGAGGAAATGAAATTTTATCAGTAAATAAAATATATATATATATATATATATATATATATATATGACCTGAAGTAAAAATATTCAGATGTGAGTGACTAGTTATATTGGTCCAGAGACTATAAAAAAAGATTTTTGATAAGAAGATACATTGGATCTCTTGAAGAAGTTTTTAAGGACTTTGATGTTGACTCTGTAGATAATAGGGAGACTTTGGTATGAAAATAGCCTTTACATAGCAATTATTTCAGCAACAGTGTGCAAGACTAAGTGAAGACCGGTATATAAACCAAGTGCAGATTCACATGGGACTTGAAAGGGGAGATGATGAAAAGAACCAACCAATGTGGCTATGAGGCACAATTGATGAGGAGTGGGGGAGAAGCTGAGACTCGGTGGCACTTCACCTTAAGGACTGGCCCCATAGGTGTGCAGAGCCCTAAAGATGGCCAGAATTCTAAATTTCCTGCTCCAAAGAGGAGGAGAAATATTAGGAAAATATCACTGAGAATAAAACTACAAGGCATCTCATCAGTCCATGGATACCAGCCTAGTCCAGACTGTTATCTTTCTTTATTTGGATTTCTACGATAGCTTCATCACTAGTTTCTTTTCTTTCCCTGTGCACCTCCTGCAGACATGATTAATTTTCCACATAGCAGCAAGAGCAATCTTTCTAAACATCATGTAGACCTTAGCTCTCTCCTCAGCATGGTTCAGTGACGCCTCACTGCCCTCAAAATAAAGTAAAAATGTATTACCATATCCTGTATGGTCTTACCTGACCTGGCCCCTGCTGACATTTCTTGTCTCTCTTCTTTTTGCTCATTCCCGCTATATTGGCCTTTTCAATTTTCTTGACTATTCCATGCTCTTCTGTGCTCCAGGTATTTGACCATTCTGTTCCTGTTGCTGGAATGCCTTTCCAGCTTGTTCATCTTAAATTGTCCAACACCTAGAGGCTTTTCCTGGTTTTTAATAAACTCTGCTAATTCTTCTCTTATAATCACATTCTCTTTTTCCCTTTTCAACATTTTTCACAATTTTAAATTATGACAAGGCTGAATACAGACATTTCTTCCCCTTTTGCCCAAACCTGCTGGTAAGAACAGACAGAGAACCCTCCCAACTTCCTGTTCTTTGTCTCATGACTTATTAGCTAAAGTGCGAACTATTTGTCATGATTGATTTGTTAAGATTAAGACTGTTTGTTCTGAACTGACTGTCCTAAAACTAGCTAGCCACAGGAAAAAAAACATTTCCTGTTCAGATAACTGACTGTGGCTTTTCCTACCTATAAAACAACCCCAAATCTAAACCACTCTATCTGCAACTTGTCTACCCCTTCTGATAAAAATTTAAGACCAAATCACCCAACTAGACACTCTGATCTTTAGATTAAGTGTGCTCTCCCTACTACAAGGGTCTGAATAAAATCAAACTCTTTAATGGTCCAGTTTTTGTTTTTGACAATCATATCCGCCATTTATTTGTCTCCCACTTCTATTACATATACTAGACTTTAAGCATTTTATGGAAAGAAGCCATGCCTTTTTATTTACTATAGTAAAACCAATGCTTCTCACATGCCTGGAATGAATGAATAAATGAATCAATGAATAAATTAATGTAAAAACATCAGGAGTCTCCAAGGAGTAACAAGACTTGCAATGACACAGAGGCAATATTAACAAAGTGGCCAAGAGTGTGTGCCACAGGATCTGTCCCCTATGAAGAGGGACTAAAAGGGCCAGTCAGGCTGTCAGAGCATCATCCTGGAGACCTGGAGTTCAGTGAGGCCTTCTATTCCAATAGGCGATCTAGAGCAGAGATCAGAAACTTTGGCCCAAGTCCAGACCAATGGATACACCCCAGAAAAAAGTAAGAGTAAGCTATAATGGAGATGCTAAGGCTCATGTGGCATGCTGAATATTCTACAGCAGTAAGAATAACTCTAACACACAAGTTTATGAGTGATTATATTGATCTATTGGTAGCTTTGGTCTTGCTTGACTCAGGGCATGCAGGGTAAAGATATTGGTCTTATAACTAAACATAAATGGGGAAATATACATAAAATAAAAAGAAGAACAAAAAGGAAAAATATAGCCCCAGCTATAATTCAAGAAATAAAAACTATTTTTCACCTACGAGTATGGGAAAAATTGGGAAAGATGGAGGATCTAGGCAACCAGATATTCTTATATACAACTTGTTGTATTATACATTGTTTTAATCTTCTTGAGGTTATTTTGGCTATATGTACCAGGGGCAATCAATATTTTATTGAAACCCAACAATACAGTTTCCATGAATTTGTCCTGAAGATACAGTGTATGTGCAAAGACTTATCTCTAAATACCATAATTATAGGTCTCTGTATATTAAACATTTGAAAACCACTTAGTGTTCAACAATTAAAAAAATAAATTATGACTCAGTGGTAATTTAAGATTATGTTTGTTACTCTAGCAATTAACCCCAAATATTAGTGGCATAACAGAACAAAAATGATTTCTTTCTCACATGGTGTATAAACAGCAGGTAAGGAGGAGTAAGGGAATCTGTTCCACACAGTCATTCAGGGATCCAGGCTAATAAAACCCCTGCTATACACAACATTTTGTTTCCTAGGTATTTCCTGACATTGATTTCAAACTGGCAGATAGGGGAAGAAGAAAAACGAAGGTTTATGGAAGAAGTTCTTATGCACTCGAACCAGAATTGGCCTAAATGTTTATGTGCGTACTTCATCAGCAAAACACAGTCACATGACACAATTTAGATGTAAGAAAGGCTGGAAAATGTATTCCTATTTGGAACTCTACGCTGTGAAAGAGAAATGTGAGTCTTTAATGAAGAGCTAGCTGCCTCTGCCACAAATTGATAATTATGCAACCGTAAAGGTATGGCACCAAAGAATATTTAATGATGTGTAAAAAAAATGAGTATAATTTTCATTATACGAAACAAACACAAATCAATTTTAAAACCCACACTTTTTCTAGGTGTTTCAGGAGGATGTGGGGGTGGAACATGGAGGAAATATATTGATATGTTAACAGAGACTTTCTCTGGATAAGTGGGATTACAGGCAATATTTAATTTTCATTATACGAAACAAACACAAATCAATTTTAAAACCCACACTTTTTCTAGGTGTTTAGGAGGATGTGGGGGTGGAACATGGAGGAAATATATTGATATGTTAACAGAGACTTTCTCTGGATAAGTGGGATTACAGGCAATATTTATTTTTTTTCAGGTGTTTCTATTTTTTCATCATTTTCTACAATTAAAAATACTAAAAAACTAAAAATATTAAAAATACTAAAAAACCACAAGTAAGTGAGAAGACATGGTATTGCTCTTTCATGCCTGGCTTATTTCACTTAATATAATTTTCTCTAAGTCCATCCATGTTGCTGTGAATGGTAGTACTTCATTCTTTTTTATTGCAGAGTAGTATTCCATTGTGTAGATATACCACATTTTCCTTATCCACTCATCTGACTATGGATGTTTGGACTGGTTCCAACTATTGGCTATAGTAAATAGTGCTGCAATAAACATGGGTTAATTTTAAAAAGGAATGTGTTATAAATTGAGAGGGGACACAAACTGGAGCTTACTAGGTAGTGATATTCTTATTCTTGACTCAGTGATGATCACATTGGAAGACCCCCTTTGTGAATATTTGCAGAGTTGTACTGATAGAATTTTTCCATTTTCTCTTCTGTATATTATATTTTTAAAAAAATGTACAAAGGCTTAACTTCTTCAATTAGGTGGCTTAATGTTTTCTAAGGCTACATCATTGTGTTACCTAGAATCATCTTGTCTGTACACTATGAGACATGACAATATAGCTGAAAGTTTATCTCTGTCAGCCTCTGGGGATGTAAAACATGTGCTCTATTATCATAAACTTCTTGGATTAGAGTCTTATTTGTCCTGGGCCAGTCCCAAACCTTTAATACCTTCTTTGCTTCCTTACTTCTGAACACAGGTGAGAGTTCCCCAAATTTTTTATTCTTAACCCATTTCTCTTCCTAAAAATCTTCGTGATGGATATTGTATACTTTCTGATATGTTTTAAGTTATTTTACTATTTAATTTTTCTTTTATATTTATTTTCTGACATCATGATGTAGTACAGCTAACTAAACACAAAATTTGGTGTCATGAAGATGTGATTTTAAATCTCACCTGTGCATTTCTTATTTGCATGATTTGGGGCAAGTTACCAAAACTCACAGACTCTTAGTTTTCTCATTTCAAGATAAAAATAATGCTTACTCAGTACATTGCTTACAATAAAGAATGGAATAAAATAACCATGAAGAATGCATTGTATTAAATTTGCCTCACAATATGAATTCCATCCCCCTCATAAATTATTTTTGAATCAAAATGGCCAATGAAAAATACCCATTTGTATTAGAGGAATTAGTATCTTTCTATTTTTGCAAGAATATAGAATATTTAGAGGACACTGGTATTTTTAGGATGAAAAATGTGGAATGAATTAAATTCATTAACGTTTTATACTCTCTAAAATTATTTTTTTCTAACATCTTTCTTGTCAAGTAATAAGGTTCATGTAAAAAGAATTTGTTTGGAGTGTCATTAAATCGTAATTGAAAAATGAAAAGAAATTATTTTCTTAAACAGGCCAAATATCTATATATTTGTCAGTCTTTTTTGTTTGCTTGGTTTTTGTCCATCTGTTTGTTTTCTAAAGGTATAAGAGGTACAAAAAAGAGATGAGAAACACACCAAGCTTCTAAGGTGTTGGATCAGAACTGGCATACTGTCACTCCTGCCTTCCTGCCATTGGCCAAAGCAAATTTTAAAAAGCTGAGTCTAAGGTCAAGGGATCAGGACAGCACACTCACCGACAGTGAGGCCATGGCAGGGTATGGTTGCAGGTACAGATGAAGAAATGATGCAATAGTTTAAACTACCACAAGTGCCATGAATTTTTGTGAGGTTGGTTAGCATATGACCAAGCATAGGGTTAAACAAAACAAAACAATAAAAGCATTAGTTTACTTATTTGCCCATTAATGCAGTCAATAAACAATCAAGTATTTAAAGGTTTTTGTATCCTTCTGTGAAGTAACTAACCTTGTTTTTAAAAACACAAGATTCATTTCTTCATTTATTCACACATTAAAAAAAAAAGTACTCTTGAGACTCTAGTAAACACCATGTTATTTGGCAAATGTTCTCCAAAATTTAATTGCCTTGTACCAACAATTCGTTTTGGTGAATAAACTGATTGGTGATCAAAACATATTAATTATGAATGATTATTCTTGGAGAATTCACCAGCTTTCTACATTAAGTAAAAGTAAGCGTATTTTATAGATGATTTATAAGATTGTCTATAGATATGGTAGATTAGACTGGTAAGACCTCTTTTTAAAGAAATTGAGAAAGGAGGAATACTTCCAAACTCTTAAGTCCAGAAGTACTCTGATTCCAAAGCCAGACAGGGATACTACAAAAAAAGAAAGCTGTCAGCCAATATCCCTGATGAATATAGATGTGAAAGTTCTCAACAAAATATTAGCAAACAGAATTAGGCAACACATTAAAATTATCATTTACCATAATCAAGTGAGATTTATTGCATATGCAAGGATGGTTTGACATATGTAATTCAATAAATATCATATAAATATTAATGAAATGAAGGGGAAAAAAGCACATGATTATCTCAATAGGTGCACACGAGAAAGTATTTGACAAAATTCAACATCTGTTCATGACAAAAACTCTCAACAAAATAGGTANCAGAAACACATTAAAATTATCATTTACCATAATCAAGTGAGATTTATTGCACATGCAAGGATGGTTTGACATATGTAATTCAATAAATATCATATAAATATTAATGAAATGAAGGGGAAAAAAGCACATGATTATCTCAATAGGTGCACACGAGAAAGTATTTGACAAAATTCAACATCTGTTCATGACAAAAACTCTCAACAAAATAGGTATAGAAGGAATTTGCCTCAACACAGTTAAGGCTATATATGAAAATCCCAGAGCCAACATGGTACTCAATGGTGAAAAGTTTAAAACTTTTCATATAAGATAAGGAACAATACAGGGATCCGCACTCTCATTACCTCTATTCCATATTTTACTGGAAATTCTAACTACAACAACTAGGCAAGAGAAAAAAATAAAAGCATCCAAATAGAAAAGGAGAAGTAAAATTTTCTCTTTGCTGATGACATGATTTTATATAGTTAACAAATTCAGTAAAGTGGCAGATTACAGCATCAACATACGAAAAGCAGTAGCATTTTTATATACTAAGAGCAACTTATTCAAAAAAGAAATTACAAAAACAATCCCATTTACAATAGTATAAAAAATAAAATACTACGAAGTGTACTTAACCAAGAATTTGAGATATATGTATATGGAAAACAATAAAACACTGATGAAAGAAATTGAAAAATATATGAATAAATGAAAAGATATTCTGTGTTCATGAACTGGCAAATTAATATTCTTTAAATGTCCGTAGGTCCCAAAGTGATCTACAAATCCCATGCAATCCCTATTGCTGTGGGTTAAATGTGTACCCCAAAATTCATGTATTGGACACTTGATTCCCATTGTAAGTGTGAAGAGGGTAGGAAATTCAATCATGGTCTTTTAAAGGTGGGGCCTTTAAGAGGTGATTAGATTGTGAGGACTGTGCCCTCAGGAGTGAATTGATCCTACTCACGGAATAATGAGTGTGGTTCTGATTGCTTTAAGAGGAGAGCAAGTAAGAAGGTTAGCTGTCTTGCCTAGCCCATTTTTGGTATGTGATACCCTGGTTGCCATAGGACCCTGTAGAGAGTCATCACCCAGAAAAGTCCCTCACCAGATGTGTTCCATGGACTTCAGACTTTCCCAGCCTCTGAAACTGTAAGTAATAAGTTTAGTTTCTCTATAAATTACACAGTTTCATGTATTCAGTTACAAGCAGCAGAAACAAACTAACACACTTATCAAAATCCCAATGCCATTTTTCACAGAAATAGAAAAAATAATACTAAGATTTGAATGGAACCACAATAAACCCTAAATAGCCAAAGCAATCTTGAGAAAAAAGAACAAAGCTGGAGGCATCTCACTCCCTGATTTCAAAATACATTATAAAGCTATTATAATCAAAACTATATGTTACTAGAATAAGAACAGGCACAGAGACCAGTGGAACATGATAGAAAACTCAGAAACAAACCCAGGTATTCATGGTCAATTGATTTTTGACAAAGATGCCAAGAATATACAATGGAAAAAGGACAGTCTCTTCAATAAATGGTGTTAGGACAAGTGGATATTCACATGTAAACAAATGAAATTGAACCGTTATCTCACACCATATACAAAAATCAACTCAAAATGAATTAAAGACTTAAATATAAGACCTAAAACTGTACTATTGCTGGAAGAAACAGGGAAAAAGCTTCATGACATCAGTGTGGGCAATGATTTCTTGGAAAGAGCTCAAAGCACAGGCAACAAGAGCAAAAACAGATGAATGGGATTATATCAAACTAAAAAGCTTCTGCACAGCAAAGGAAAAAATTCACAGAATGAAGAGACAACCCACAGATTAGAAGTAAATATTTACAAACCATACCTCTGATAAGGACCTAGTATCCAAAATACATAAGGAACTCAACTCAATATCAAGAAAACAAATATGCAATTCAAAAGTGGGCAAGGGACCTGAACAGGTATTTCTCAAAAGAAGACACACAAATCGCCAACAGATATATGAAAAAATGTTCAACATCTCTAATCATCAGGGAAATGCAATTTAAAACCACAATAAGATTCCACCTTACACTGTTAGAATGACTTTTATTGAAAAGACAAAAGATAAGTGTTGGCGAGAATGTGGAGGAAAGGGAACATTGGTGCACTATTGGTGGGAGTATAAATTATACAGCCATTTTGGAAAATAGTAGAATTTCTTCAAAAACTAAAAATAGAACTACCATTTAATCACATACCCTAGAATTGAAATCCATGTATGTTGAAGAGATATCTGCACTCTCATGTTCATTGCAACAATACTCACAATAGCCATATGGAAGCAACCTAAGTGTCCATCAATGAATGAATAGACAAGAAATATGTATACCCAATAGTATACATATTCATCCTTACAAAGGAAGGGAATTCTGTCATTTGCAACAACATGAATGGACCTGGAGGACATTACACTAAGTGAAATAAGCCAGGCACAGAAAGCCAAACACTGTATGATTTCTTTTACATGTGGAATCTAAAAATGCCTATCTCATGAAAGCAGAGTAGGAAGGTGGTTACAAGAGGCTGGGGATCAGGGAGAAATGGGAAAGAGAAAATGCTGATCAAAGGGTACAAGGTATCAGTCAGACTGGAGGAATAACTTTTAGTGATCTATTGAACTGAATGGTGACCACAGTTAAAAATAACATATTGTATATTTCAAAATTGCTAAAAGAATAGATTTTAATGTTCTCAACGCAAAAAAGAAATGATAAGTTGCTGAGGTGATTGATATGTTAGGTAGTGTAATTTAATCTTTCTACAGTGTATACATACAGCAAAATATTATATTGTACCCTATAAATATATACAACTATTTGTTAATTTAAATAAATAAATAAATATTTCAAAAAGACTTTTTAAAGAATTTTGGGCTAACATTTTTTATAGCAATATCCTTTTCCAGATGTTGCAAACTTTGGCTCACTGGTTAAATTCAGCCATAGATGAATTTTGTTTGGCCAGCAAAGTGGTTAAAAGTTTTTGAATATGAATGTCATTAGGTGTGGTGTGNGCGCTCCCAAGCGGCGCACTGTAGCAGTGCGCCACCGGGCCGGCCCTGGGCTAACATTTTTTATAGCAATATCCTTTTCCAGATGTTGCAAACTTTGGCTCACTGGTTAAATTCAGCCATAGATGAATTTTGTTTGGCCAGCAAAGTGGTTAAAAGTTTTTGAATATGAATGTCATTAGGTGTGGTGTGTACCTACTGATCCACCTATTCCGAGGACTTAATCTTTCTGTACATTTGTTTTCCTCTCATGCCCACAAGGGCATTTGAGTTTGTAAACTTTGCTTTATGGTTTATAATAGTGGAGCACTGATTACCACATTCACTCATTTATTTGAACTATTGTAAAACTAGCAAGAAAGATTTGGGTCCTTCTTGTGGTTATTCTAGCCCTAAGAAATTATATGAGATGGCCGTTCATTTATGTACCTTAACCAGAAACATGTAATATCTGACTCCAGATGTGGAATATAAATTAGTAAACCACTAAGGCATTGGTCTAATGGTTAAAAATACAAAGAAAAATAATATTCCAGGCAGCAGGAAGGGCAAAAGCAGAGGGTAAAGAGTAACACAATGTCTTCAGTGAGGTCACTTTTCAGTAGCAATCAACTATTTCTGATGAAGCAGGATAAAGCTTCCATGTGGATGCGATGATACCTGATCTGAGTCTTGATGACAAATAATTTTCTAGGTCATCAAGGGAGAAATGGGCATTCCAGATTCAAGGAAGCACTCGTGACAACAATCACACAAGAATGGCCTCTTCAGTGAAAGATGTGTAAATTTAACCTCCTGAGACCAGATGATAAAGGGCCTTCTCTGCCACATCAGAATGTGCTTCTCCAGCCTGCCATCCACCCATCTTTCAGTCACCTGTATCTAGAAAGTTCTGTCTCCCTATAGATCCTACTGCTAATTGCCTGTCCTAGCCATTCTGTCCTCCTTTCTTGCCCCGTTTATTTGGTAGGAACTAATATGTGTGAATAAAATCTTGATTTCCCTAGATGCTATCTTGCAGCTAGGGTTGGTCATGAGACGCCATTCTGGCAGGTGAAATATAAGTGGAATTATTGGTTAGGGCCTTTAGGAAAGCTATTACATTCCAGATAGAAAGGGACGGACTTGGCTGACACATAGCTCATTCCCCTTTACCCCTTTTATTTGCCCTTTCTCCTGTCTGGAACACGGACATGATACCTGGAGTTGTTGCTGCCATCTTGCAAGCATGAAGCTGAAAGACAAATACTAAGAGTAGTGAGACAGTAAAAAAAACACAGAAGACGTTTAGATCCCATTGAGTCATCATGGAACCAGCAAACCAGTCCTAGGCTACCTCTTTCTGA
>NW_007737943.1:2342-34210 GCF_000696425.1 Galeopterus variegatus | reverse complement strand
TGTTTTCTTTCAGGTACCAAAAAAAGGATCTGTATCACATATACTGATGAATGCTGAATGTCGGAAGAAAATAGATATTTTCCATTGACAGCGATGGGTTAAGACTAAAAAGGCATTCTAAAGGAGTAAGGCCTCAGAACATACTCATTTTCAGCAAGGCTGTTCTTTCTGTCTGAAGTTTAAAAGATGTTTTGGGCCAATTCTTGCATATGCAGTAAACTTGGTCACAGAGTGAAAAAAATGACTGGCATTTCCCTCCAGGTAAATCTACTTCTGTTTCTCTCAAGAAAAAACACAGTATCTACTCAATTACTTCCCGAGTAGAAGTAATAGTTGGAGATTTTCTTCCTCAGTTGGAAGAGAAACTTTTTGTTTTCTGTGAACAATCTGAGAAGAACCCAGAGCCTCCAGGCATATGTTTCTTCTACATGATCACCGCTGGGCCCTCGTGATGCTTTGATTGAATCATGCACCTTGGGTCTCCCCAGCAGGGAAAACTAATGCTGGCATGAGCAGCTGTGCATCTTTACAAGGTTGAACATTTTCATTTTCTCTACTGGGGATGAACATTTTTAGACAAAATAAGAGACTACTGTGATCTGATAAAAACAAAAATACCGGTTTTCCAAATGGGAATGAAGTTATAAGAATACCTTTTTGTTGTTGTTGTTAATTTCTGAGATAAGCTGCTTTCTCTTTTATACACAATTTTTTGTTGATTCTGTGGCAATCTAAGTTGGTAAACCTTACTGCAAATTCCCATATGTTTAGATTTCCTTAAAGATCAGGCTGTGTTCAAGTTTCATACTACTGAGCTGTAAAAGTTTAAAAATGTTTTGGCTTGTAAAATGGATCAGGCTGTGTTCAAGTTTCATACTACTGAGCTGTAAAAGTTTAAAAATGTTTTGGCTTGGAAAATGTACTGACATACCAAGGAATATTGCCTTTATATCTTCTGAGAAACTCTTTTTTTTTTTTTGGAGTAGTGAAAAATAGAAAAACACAAGGCTTTAGAAATGGAAATGATTTTAGAGGTCATCTAGTTTGACTTCTAAAATAAGTTTTGAATAATTTCTGTGGATTTGGATGCTGATAATGTTTTAATCATGAGAGCTCTTTGAACAATTTATAATTTATTATCCAAATAATATGAATGCAAATAAATGTCATCTAGAAGTTTTTTCTGGAAATGATACCTTTAGTCTATTTTATTTCATTGATTAATTTTCTATGTACCACAAGTAACATATTTCCATTTATTTTTGTTTTGCTTAATTATTTTTTATTAGTACAAATACTTTGTCAATTAAATAACTAATTAAAATTAAAATTATTAATTAGTTTTTTGACCAAAATAAATATTTTGTATTCATTATATCTTATATGTTCTTTTGTGGCCATTATTTCTACTAATTCCAATTTTCCCAGGTCAATAATAGTCTGTATTTGTCTCAACAAATGTGAGACATTTGTAAGATAGAGAAAAAGAGACATACATATGGGGAGAAGAGTAAGGCAGTGACAGAGAGAATGATGAGAGGGAGAGACAGAGAAAATGTTGAGAAAACAAGAACAAAAAAGGAATCAGAGAGACATCAATAAGAAAGGAAGAGTGTGATGTCAAGACATACCAAAGAACCAGAAAGTAATATTGGCAATATTATAGCTGGTGGCATAACTTAAGTTCTTCTCCTATAGATCCATCTCTAGCCATAAAAACACTGAGATTTGACCCGTCCTGTCCTTCCACGGGAATATCTTTAGTCCCATTACCCAGCATGGGCTAACACCCAGCTGTCTCTGCTAGTTTTCGGACCTGGAGCCAGTCAGGTCTCCCACTTCAGCTCTGCATTTCTGTGTCACCAATGTCCATCTTGTGTTTGAGTATGGCTGTATTTTGATCACTATTTGTCTCCATTTTAGCTATCATTTTTTTTATGTTTCAGTGACAGAGAGAGAAATAGAGCCCTAACAGTAAACTTTCAAGCCATCCCAAGTCAGGATCACGTTTTAATGAATGAATCAGCACAGATACACAGTGTATCAGGCACTTCACTGTTGTCATTTTAGTTACCTGGATAGACTTCATTTAATCCTTGGAGACTGGAAATGTTTAATGCTCTTTAATCACCTATTCATGCATTTTGGACTTTGTTTCTTTTATAATCACATTCATCCTTCTTTTTCAACATTTTGAATTAAATTAATGCTTTTTCCATAAGCCTTTAATTTCAATAAGTGATATATAATAGAGAAATGGCTCTCTTAAGTATAACTATTTCAGTCAACGTACATTTCGGTAACATTGACTGAGTATCTGCAAAATATTAGGCCCTCTAGTTGTTTACAAAGATTTTGGGAAGCTTAGAAATTATTTGGCACTTTAAGTCCCTTACTAATGCACTTTTTATTTGCTTGACAATGCTATTCATTTTCTCATAAAGGGATGATTTATATTGGCTTTCATTTTTACATTATCTGTGGGCCCTAGTCTGAGTGCCAATGTAACCCACAAGTTCCTGGGAATAGTAAATTCTACCCTTAGAGAATTATTCTTTTAATTAGAGTGATAGAATCTGGAATTGCTCCCACGCATTGGCTCATAACCCGAGGGTATTCTTAAATGTTATGTTGTCATCAGTTACCCAAAACAAACCATTATAGCCTATCCAAATCACCAAAAGATGGATGAGCTTGCCACTGAAAGAATAGTGAAGGCAGCTGCTGGTCGAGATGCTGGCCAAGATATATAACATGTGATTCCCAGGACATTAGGAGAAGAAAGAGACTGTTATCCAAAATAATGGCAAATCTTGCTAAGGCTTTATTGCACATAGTACCTTTCTGAAGCTTAAGCCCTTTATCTAGTAAGCACAGTAGTGTAAACGGAGCCAGAATGTGGAATTAGACACTGAGGCTTATTTTTTGGTAGTAACTTTTATTCCTCTAATTTAGCAAATATCTATTGTGTACCCACCATGGGCTAGCACAGTGCAAGGTGCTAGAGATACAATTAAGACCAAGACCCTGCTTTCATGGTGTTTGAGTATTATGAAAATAATTATCTAGTTACAATGGTGATGCCTGCTATGCAGAAGTAGGGCATGCCATAAGTGCCTATCATGAGAAAGCCCAACCTAGGTTAGAAGTAGAAAGTGGGAGAAGTTTAGGAAGGTTTTCCAGAGGAAATGAAATCTAAATGATGCTTGAAAGAGTCAGTTAAAGACAAGTCAAGTCAGGATAAGATGAAAGGAGCATAGAAAATTCCAGGCATATGGGATTACTCTAGCAGGTGTGTTTGGCACACCCAGAATACACAGGGTCTACCGCCGTGTAAGCTGCTTATCTCTCCAGGTATAAATAGCCCTTATCCATAAAATGCCATGATAGGTATACTTTTCTAGGACTGACCTAGCTAATAATTGTGTACTATAAATTTCAACATTCCTAAGAGAATAAATTTCAAATGTTCTCATCACACAAAAAAATGTTAAATATTTGAGGTGATGGATATATGGATATGTTAATTAGCTTAGTTTAATTATTCTACATTGTATTAAAGAATAATACTATTGCTTTTTACTCCATAAATATATACAGCTAAAATATGTCAAAGTAAAATAAAAAATAAATTTTTAAAAAGGAATGAGCTAATTATATAAACCACCCAGTGTTTGCATACATACAAACAGACACAGGGTCAACTATAAAATACAATCTCAGTGTTGAAATGTGAAACTGGACCTTATGTAGATTACAGAATTTTAGAACTAGAAAGAGCCTTGAAAATCATCCTTGACAGCACTTTCTTTATAGACCAGGGCAATAAGCTTGTTACTTACCCTTTGTATTAGCCCATTTTGTGTTGCTATAATGGAATACAAAGAACTGGGTGATTTATGAAGAAAAACAAAATTTATTGCTTACAGTTTCTGAGGCTGGGAAGTCCAAAGTCCATCTGGCAGTGGCAAGAGTGACCTAAGGGTCTCACATTGCAAGATGGTGGAAGCAGAGAGAGCAGAGAGAGAGAGAGACACAGACTCTCCTCTTCATTTAAAGCCCTCAGAACCACGTCTCTGACCACCATTTTTAATCTATTCACTACTGCCTGGTCCCATAATCCAATCACCTCTTCAAGGCTCCACCTTTCAATTACCATAATAGGATTTCCAAACCTCTTAACAGTCACAGTGGAAGCTAAGTTTCTAATACTTAAATGTTGAGGAACACAGTTCAAGCTCCAGTGAGTTCTAGGTGGACATAATTCAATCTACTATACCCTTGATTACAGGGTGTATGGCCTCGTCTCTTAAAGTCACAGTTAATAGTGCATTTTCTGATCATCAGCTCATTGCTCTTTCTCCGACACAGTAAATTTTGAACCAAATTATTTGTTTATATCACATATCACTCTAGATTACAAATTAACTATTGAAGTCAGAATTTGAACACAGGCCTGCTGATGGCAAAATCCATGTTCTTTATACTAAACCATAGTGATAATAAATGAATGAACCAAATTGTAAAAATGAACGAGTAAAAGAAAATACTGCAGGAGCAGTATTATGAAGTAGGCAGTGTTTTTATTGAGCACACAATAATCATTTTGAGAGGAAGACATTTACCATTCAAAATTTGTGTTTTGTTTTGTTTTTTAAACAGAATCTGGCTATAAAGATAAAACGGTGATTTATCATAAGAACCTAAAATTGGTGGGAGGCTTAGAAAAAAAGGATCTAGGGATTCCAGAGCTTGGCAGTAAGAGCAATTGGGCCAGGATTTCACTGCTGCATCATTACTGACTTCATGGTACAAGAGAATTCATTCTAGCCATCAGCTCGTCTCTGTGGTGCTTGCTTTAGATTCAAAAACCTTGATGGGAATGTCTAATTGACTAAGCAAGGATCAAACATTTCTTTCTGGCAGTGGAGAGACAAGAGAGCGCCCCACTTCAATTTCTATTAAGGGGGATAAGACACTATGTCCCATTAATATGATAAGCAATGGGGGGGTGGTGGGGGGAGAAGGCTATAAAATAGAAAGGTGGTCAAATGTTTGATAATCAAAGTAATAGAATATTTCACTATAGCACTTCTTATGAATACTGGTGAGAAAGTAGGAAGTAAAGTAAAAAATAAGTTTAAATAAAGTAATACTTTACATGTGCCTTAAAAGAGTGTTCAGTGAAACTATGAGAAGGAAATTAATTCCAAACAATTAGCTTAAATTAAGAGAGAAGATAAGTCAACATCGATCAAATTTGTGATCCTAAAGCCATATTAAAAATAAAAGCAAAGGATTAAATATACAAATATTCCTTTTTATTTGAAAGATGGAAGCTTCAGTATCCATTGGCTGACCTATTGAATGAGAATATAGAAGTGCTAATGAGATAGCGAAGAGGAAATTAAAGACTTCCTGTATTGCTATTATTTTTTAGAATTACAGCTCTATTTTACTATTTTTTAAAAAATTTTAGAGGCAGTAAAGATTAATGCAAAGTACCCAAATTAAATTGTGCATGTTGTGGATGTGAATAATAAAAAAAAAATCCTTAACAATTTTGAGCAAAAAAAAAAACAAAAACAAAAACAAGTGCACAAACATACATACTCAATAACATGCATTCACATAAAAAAGGATTTTGCAATTGTTGGCTAGCATAAGGGTTGTATTGTTTGTGGGTGTCATCTTTCTCTTTTTCTATATTTTATATTACTACCAACAGCAAGAAGCTAGCTTATTCAATTCTTTATATTTCAGTGAGGTATTTTTACAGAGAGGACTCAAGATTCCACTATACTAATAGCATCCTCATCCTCTCAGAGGATTTGAATGAATGCCAAAGGTTATGGATGTTTTCAGCATGTGAGTTTCTGGAGAGAAAATGTCTCAATAAAGAATTCAGGCATTCCGTGTACTGTCTGGACTTTTTCCATGTCCCATGTGTTCATCAATGCCACAATACCTCCTCTCCAAGACTTTAACAAGCTAACAAATAAAGATGTACAGACCACTAGAATGAGACACTACAAATAACAGTTACTATACACTGAGGTCTTAACATGAGTACCTTGCACAGAGTCCCTTGCTTAATCTTTACAAAGGCCCTATAAAAGAAATACTATTGTCTAAAATTTCAATTAAAAAAAATGAAGCTTAGGGAGGTTAACTAAATTGCTCAGTATTACACAGCTTTCCAGTGGCTGATTTAAACATAAACCCTTGAAGGCCTAAGGCCATTGTCTAAGTCCATTGTCATCTCCCCTTCAGGCATTCAAGCTGTGATATTTTTTCATCTATCTCCAGCAACCAAGCACCTTCTCATTGGATTCATTTTAAGTCTCCTCTATTTGTGTTCTAGCATTTGGTCTTTACAGTTTAGCTGAAAAATAATCAAATAGAGAAAAGGCTTTGAACAGGCATAATAGGGAAGCATTTTTATCAGCTACAGAAACTTTGGCCCTTGTTGCCTGGACATAGGTAGGATTGGGATGTGGCCATCTGGAGTTGACAAATAGGATAAAGTTCACCAAACATAGAAACCAAAAGCATTATTTTGTTTGGGATCCCTTTCAGATTCCCCATTCCTCTAATCCTTTCCTAATTATTATTTTTTTTTTGATGTGCACATGCTCACTTGCAGGTTAGCCGTAACTCTTTCAGCTTCAGTCTCTCATCAGCAGCTGTTTATAGAGTACTTCAGCGTTAATCATGATGCATGTAAATGCTACATAGTTTTGAATATTTCTGATCAGGTACCCCTTATAGAATCTAATGAGAGCTAAGAAAACCGCCTTTCTCCTACTGTAGTATTAACCTTCTCACATACAATTATTTGAAATCTAAATTTAGTATCCAGAGGTGGAGATCCTAGTATGGTGGCATGAAAAGATCAAAATACTCTCTTCACACCAAGTATAAAAACAATCATTTCAGGGCTCTAGATGTCAACCAAAGACACACAACAAATTAAAAAGCATTTTTTTATTAAATTTAGTATCCAGAGGTGGAGATCCTAGTATGGTGGCATGAAAAGATCAAAATACTCTCTTCATACCAAGTATAAAAACAATCATTTCAGGGCTCTAGATGTCAACCAAAGACACACAACAAATTAAAAAGCATTTTTTTATTAAAAAAAAAAAAAAAGCTACTGGAATCCTGGTAGAGACAGTGGAGTCTACACCCTCCTTGCCCAGTTCAGGTGAAGTGACAACTTAACCCGGAAAACCAGTAGCCAAGTTGCCAGAGGGGAGGAAATAAACAGGGAAACCTGTGCCTCTGTTATCTCAAGGTTGCAGAGATGTGAACAACTCATAGATTGAACAAAGAGAACTAGAAGTGAGAGAGTTGTGGAAGGACCTGATCAGCTCTTCATACCTCCCTGAGTGACTTGGGAAATAAACACATGCAAAAGGGACATCAACAAATGTGGACCTAGCAGAAAGTAAAAGTCAGGGAAGACCGGAGAACTCACAGGATTTTTAGTGTATTACCTCAGAGAAAGACTTTCAGCAGAAGGTGGAAACCTTCGGGAATCAATATGATCATGCACAACCTCTGCTCAAATCATCGACTGGCCGCTAACCCATAAAGACACAGGGATGACCCGTAGACAGCTGGGTTAAGAATTAAAAATGAGGACAAAAAAAAAAAAAAATACTGGACAACGACATGAGTGGCCATACACTGTAGGAGTTTAAATCCAGGCAAGTCACCAAATAAGCAACAACAAAAGCACACACATCTTTAAGGGGAAAATCAGAGCTGAGATGCAATAATATATTATGTAAAATGTCCAGTTTTGAACAAAAATAATATGACACATGGTAAGAAAAATGAAAATATAATCCATACCCAGAAAAAAATTCAATAAAAACTGACTCAGAGGTGCAATTCAGCAAAGTATAATTATATTCAAAGAATGAAAGGAAATCGATTTAAAATAAGGAAAGCCCTGTTCAAATAACCAAATAAAAATAAGATAACAAATGGGGAATGCCAGCAGGAAAGTAGAAAGATATATATATATATATATATATATCTATATCTATATATATATATATATATATCTATATATATATATCTATATATATATATATATATAATGGAATGTATACTCTAGAGTTGAAAAGTATAATAACTGAAATAAAATTTTTACTAGATGGGTGAAACAAAATTTTTAAATGATGGGAAAAATATCTATTAACTTGATGATAGATGACTAGAAACTATTTAATGTGAAGAACAGAGAGAAAAAATATTGAAGAAAAATGAACAGAGCCTCAGAGACCTGTGGTACAACATCAAGCACATTAACACTCATATAATGGGGAATTTCAGAAGTACAGGAGAGCAAGTGGTACAAAAAAATACTTGAATAAATAATGACCAAAGAATTCTCAAATTTCATGAAAAACTTTATACATCAAAGAACCTTAATAAACAGAGTCAGATAAACACAAAAACATTTACATTTACACACTTTATAGCCAAACTGCTGAAAGCTAAAGACAATGAGAAAATCTTGAAAGCAGCAAGAGAAAAATGACTTATCACCTACACGGGAAATAACACAACTTATACCTTGCTTATCATTAGAAAAAGTGGAGACCAGAAAGAAGCAGAATAACATATTCAAAAGCCGTAAGGAAAAAAAAAAAAAAAAAAAAAAAAAAAACACTCTTAACCAAGAATTCTATACACAACAAAACTATTGTTCAGAAAACAGAAGCAAAGTGAAGCCAAAAAATGAAGATATTCATTGCAACAGACATGCTCTACAATAAATACTAAAGGAACAACTCTAATCTGAAAAGAAATGATACAAAACAGTAAAATAAGTCTAGGAGAAGAAATGGAGATTATCAGAAATGGTAAGCATGGGTATTGCAACAGACATGCTCTACAATAAATACTAAAGGAACAACTCTAATCTGAAAAGAAATGACACAAAACAGTAAAATAAGTCTAGGAGAAGAAATGGAGATTATCGGAAATGGTAAGCATGGGCGTAAATATAAAACAGTATTAATGTATTTGTATTTCTTTTATGAATTTGTTTAACAATATGAGACTTTATAAAGCAATAAATATGCCATTTAATTGTTGGGTTTATAAGATGCAAGTATATAGATGTTCTACACAGATGTAACTACATACAATAACAGCACAAAGAAAGTAGGAGAAAATGGAAATTTATTAGAATAAAGTTACTATGTATTATTAAAATTATATAGCTATTAACCTGAAGTAGATTTTGATAAATAGTGATCTATATTGTAATCTTTAGAGGGACACCTAAGACAACTAAAAAAAATGTAATTAAGTAGAAAATTAAGAGAGGAATTAAAATGGCACACCAAATGTATTTGATCTGTAGGAACAAAAAGACATGGGACATATATGAAAACAAATAGTAAAAATTTATGTGCAAATCCATCCAACCTTATCAAGAATTACATTAGTTGTGAACCAAATGAAAACAGAAACACAACATACCAAGATTTAGAGGAAGCAGCTAAAGTAGAGTTTACAGAAAAGTTTATAGCTTTAAACACTTTCATTAGAAAGAAATAGCTAAATCATGAGTTTCTATCTCTTGAAGCCTAAAAAAAAAAAAAGAAAAATAGCAAATAAAACCAAAGCAGAAAAAGGAAAGAAACAGTAAAGATCAGAGTGGAAAGCATAAGACAAAAATAATATAAAAATCAGTAGAACCAAAATTTTGGTCTTTGAAATATCAAAAAAAAAAAAAAAACAAAAAAAAAAAAGACAAATTTTAGTTACCTTGGCAAAGAAAAAAAAAAGAAAGAAGACACAAATTACCAAAATTAGGAATATAAGAGGCGATATCACTACTGACCCTATAAAAATTAAATGGATTTAAAGCAATATAATGGGCAACTTTATGCCAACAAATTAGACAATTCAGGTGAAATGTACAAATTCTTTGAAAGACACAAATTACCAACACTGACTTAATAAGAATTTAAAAATGTGAATGGACTAATAGCAAGTATAAACATTAAAATTATAATTAAACATGTTCCCACAGAGAAAAGCTTAGGTCCAGATGACTTCACTGGCAAATTCAATCAAATATTTGTATAATAAATGATTCCAATCCTTTACAAACTCTTTAAGAAAATAAGGGAGAAGAGCACATTTTCCAGCTCATTGTCTGAGACCAGTAAACTCAACCCCCTAATTATCTCCAACCTCATCTTCAAATGCCCTTAATTTACCTTTATCTCCTAATTCCTGATGGATGACTATAGTCTTCCTCCACATACGTAATTCCCTTCACTGCAATTTCTTTATTCTTGTAGGTTTCCATTATGTCATTGCCTTTTTCCAAATGTATTTATCACCTGCCCTTTGGTTTACTTTTTCTAAATTTACTTCCCCCTCTCTTTACTACTTCTTTACTCTGTTGCTGCTAAGGACTCCTGAGGCTAATTTGCTGTGTACTTGTTGACATACTAATTTTTCCGGTATTCTTTTTAGTTGCCTGTGCAGAAAAGTGTTTGCATAGCTGGTCTGAGACTGCTGTCCTTCGAATGGCCTGCTTGCAAATTTGGTTCATGGCTGGAACCTGCAACTCAGATTTGGGGAGCCATTCCCACCATTCTCAAAACTAGTAAGAGTAGCACACTGTGCCTAAACTGTTTTTATGAACAATGTAGTTTATGTGGAATACCTGCTTTCCTTCCATGTGTCTGGAGTTTTGGTACATATCAAGCAGAGTGTGTCTAGGTGACCAGCCTACAGTAAAAACTCTGGGCACCGAGTATCGAACTTTCTAAGTAGATAATATTTCAAATAGGTTATCACAATTCAGTTCTGGGGGGAAGTAAGTAGTTCTGTGTGATTCCATGGGAAACACACCCCTGGAAATTTGCGTGTGGTATAGTTTTGGTCTTCGTCCTGTGCTCCTTCTTTTCCTGATTTTGCTTTGTATCCTTTCACTTTAATAAATCTTAGCTGTGACTACGAGTATATATCGGGTCTGTTGAGTTCTCCTAGGGAGTTATCAAACCTAACGGTGGTTTTGGAGACCCCTGAAAACACCGTCCATGTATCTGGTGTACATTTATATGATTTCCAATTACCTGCTGTTGTGAATAATGTAATAAAAATCTCTTTGCATATTTTTCCTGTCTGCAAATTTGATCAAGTCCCTGGTGTAGACTTCCCAAGGTTGAATTCCTTGTTTAGATAGTATATAAATTTAAAATTCATGATACATGCTATCAAATTGTATTGTAAAAATTATTTTAATTTACATAGCCACAAGTATTTTAAACATTTAAATATTCTCTGAAATTAAAAAAAAAGCTAATAATAAATGAAAAATAGTATCTTACTATTGGTTATTATAATCTTTTCTTCTGATAATTTCTCTAAGTGGTTATTTTGAAGGAGTATTGATGGGATGGCATATTCTTTTCTTTTTAATTGATAAAACTATTTTCTTGTAGGACTATTGTTTTTATAATAGGTCTATATGATAAAATAATATTAATCTAGGTATTTTTGATAACCCACATAACTTCTGTTATAGTCATGGTCTGGTGTGGTCTACAAAAATGTAGTTTGCACTCACTGCATGTTAACTACCCTTTTACTGTGCATGTATAAATTTACATAACAGTTGACACATTGGGGTGCAGGAAGGGTTTCTTCATTTAGTTCCTCCCTCTCTAAAATCATGGAACAAAATTAATTATTTCTTTCTATATTTTCCGTGTTTCTTTACTTCCCTCCCTTCTTGGATCTGAAAGCTATATTAAAGTTTTGTCTTCATAAAGATAGATATTCTGATCTTAATTTTTCTCTCCATCTATGAATTTTGGGACTGGATTGTTCTTGTTTTTTGAGTTATTTGAGGTATAACAGGTGGTTTATTTGAAATCTTTCCATTCTTTCAATGTAAGCATTTATTACAATAAACTTCCCATGTAGTACTGCTTTTGCTGCATCCAATAGATGTTCATATGATGCATCTTTATTTTCAGTAGTTTCAAGAAATTTGTTTGATTTCCTGTTTAAGTTCTTCATGGACCTATAATATTCAGGAGCATGTTGTTTAATTTCCATGTATTTATACAATTTCCAGAGTTTAGCTTGTTATTAATTACTAGTTTTAATCCATTGTCATCTGAGAAGATACTTCAAATGATTTCAATGTTTAAAAATTTGTAGAGATCACCTAACATGTGATCTAACCTGGAGACTGTTCCAAGTGTTAATGAGAAGAATGTATATTCTGTAGTTGTTGGATGAATTGTTCTGTAGATATCTGTTAGGTCCAATTGTTCTAAGGTATAGTTTAAATCCTGTGTTTCTCTATTGATTTGTTGCCTATATGATCTGTCCAATGCTAAGAAAGGGGTATTCTGGTACAGAACTATTATCATATTTGGTTCTATCTCTTTTTTAGGTCTTATAGTATCTGCTTTATATATCTGAGTGCTCCAGTGTTGGGTGCATATACATTTATGATTGCTATATCTTCCTGTTGGGAAGATCCCTTTATCATTATATAATAACCTTCTTTGTCTCTTTTTGTAGTTTTTGGTTTAAAGTCTATTTCATCCAATATAAGAATAGCTACTTCTGCTTATTTTTGGTTTCCATTTGTGTGGTACATCTTTATCCATCCCTTCACTATTAGTCTATATGTGTCTTTAATGGTGAGGTGAGACTCTTGTAGACAGTATATAGTTGGGTCTATCTTTCTAATCCAATAGGTCAGTCTAGTTCTTATGAGAGGGGAATTTAATCCATTTACATTTAGAGTTGTTACTTAAAGGTATTGTCTTACTCCTGATGTTTAATTGCTTTTCATACAGTTGATTTAAATATCTTTTGTTCCTTTCTTCTCCTTTTATTGTTTGTCTTTGGGGTTTGTTGGTTATTTGAGGTGGTATGGTATAGTTTCTCTTTCTCATTTGCATATCTGCTCTACCAGCAGTCTTTATTCTTTCCCTTATATTCATGGTGGTGATTATTGTTTATTGGATTCCAGGTGCTGGAATCCTTTAAGGATTTCTTTTAGAGCTGGTTGTGTGGTTGTGAACTCCCACAGCTTTAGTTTGTCTGGGAAATATACTATGTGCCCTTCTTATCTGAAGGATAAACTTGCTGGGTACAGTATTGTTAGCTGGCAGGGTTTTTTTATGTTTTTCTTTTTCTTTTAGTACTTTGAATATATCATCCCAATCCCATCTGTCCTGTAGTATTTCTGTTGAGAAGTCTGCTGTTGGTCTGATGGAGGCTTCTTATAGGTGACTTGACACTTTTCTCCTGCTGTTTTTAAGATTCTCTCTTTGTCTTTGAGTTTTGCCAGTTTGACTATAATGTGTCTCAGAGAGGACCTTTTTGGATTGAATATGTTTGGGGATCTTTTAGCTTACTGGATCTGGAAGTCCATATCTAAACCAATATCTTGAAAGTTTTCTGCTATTATTTAATTTGAATATGTTTTCAATGCCTTTTATCTTCTCCCCCCCCCGAACACCCATGACTCAAATGTTTGTGAACTTAAGGTGATCTGTTAACATTCTTACATCTTCTTCATTTTCTTTTTTTTCCCATAATTAAGATCAGAGCTGATCAGAACAGATCTAAATAAAATAGAGGCCCCAAAAATGATATAAAAGATCAATAAAATAAAAAGTTGCTTTTTTAGAAAATAAAATGGGAACTAAAAAAAGAAGAGACAAGACCCAAGTAACAAAAATCAGAAATGAAAGAGGAGACATTACAACAGATACTGCAGAAATACAGGAGAATCGTTAGAGACTATTATAAACAATTATACAACAACAAATTCGAAAATTTGGAGAAAATGGATAAATTTCTGGACACACACAAATTACCAAGACTGAAACAAGGAGACAGAAACCCTGAACAGACCAATAACAAGCAGTGAGACTGAAGCAGTGAGAATCAGGAGACTCCCAACAAAGAAAAGCTCAGGACTAGATGGCTTGACTGCTGAATTCTATCAAACCTTTAAAGAGGAATTAATACCAATTCTTTTCAAACTATTCCAAAAAAATCAAACTGAGGCCATTCTCCCAAACTCATTCTTTGAGGCCTGCATCACCCTGATAAAAAAACAGACAAAAATATAACAAAAAAGAAAATTATTGGCCAATATCTCTGATGAACACAGACACAAAAATCCTTCTTAAAATATTAGCAATCAGAAAACAACAACACATCAAAAATATTGTACACCATGATCAAGAAACATTCATTCCAGAGATGCAAGGATGGTACAACATATGCAAGTCAATAAATGTGATACATCACATCACCAAAATCAAGGACAAAAACCATATGATTATCTCAATAGATGCAGAAAAAGCATTTGACAAAATTCAACATCCCTTCATGATAAAGTCTCTCAGAAAATTAGGTATAGAAAGAAAGTATATCAACCAATAAAAGCCATAAATGACAAACCCACTGCCAATATCATCCTGAATGTGGACTAGCTGAATGATTTTCTCTTAAGAACAGGAACAAGAGAAGGAATGTACACTCTCACTAATCCTGTTTAACATAGTATTGGAAGTACTACTCAGCAATCAGGCAGGAGAAAGAAATAAAGAACATCCAGACTGGAAAAGATGAAGTCAAACTATCCCTGTTTGCAGATGACATGATCCTATATATAGAAAAACTTAAAGACTACCAAAAAATTCTTAGAGCTGATAAATGATTGCAGTAAAGTTGCAGGGTAAAAAATCAACACTCAAAAATCTGTACCATTTTTATACTCCAACAACAAACTAGCAGAAAAAGAAATCAGAAAAGCCCGTTTACAATAGTCACCTAACAAATGAAACATCTAGGAAAATGAAAATCACTACTGAAAGGAATTAAAGATGACACAAGAAAATGGAAAGACATTCCGTGGTCTTGGATCGGAAGAATTATCATTGTGAAAATGTGCGTACTACCCAGTCAATCTACACATTCAGTGCAATCCCCATCAAAATACCAATGGCATTCTTAACAGAAATAGAAAAAGCAATCCAAACATTCATATGGAACAAGAAAAGACTCTGAGTAACCAAAGCAATCCTAAGCAAAAATAAATAAATAAACTGAAGGCATAATACTACCCTACCTCAAATTATACTACAAAGCTATAGTAAGCAAAACAGAATGATAAGGCATAAAAACAGACATACAGACCAAGGAGCAGAATAAAGAAGCCAGAAACTACCTCATGTACTTTCAGCCAGCTGAGCTTTGAAAAAGGCAACAAAAACGTACATTGGGAAATGACAGCCTCTTCAGTAAATCATTCTGGGAAAACTGGATGGCCATACATGGAAGAATGAAATTGTACTTCTCACCATATACCAATATCAACTTAAAATGGATTAAAGACCTGAAACTCTACAACTCCTAAAATGAAAGCATAGGGGAAACACTACAGGAAGTAGGTATGGGCAAAGACTTTATGAATATGAATCCCAAAGCACAAGCAACAAAAGAAAAAATATACAAATGAGATTATATCAAACTAAGAAGCTTCTTCACAATAAAATAAACAATTTGACAGAACGAAAAGGCAACCTACAGAGTAGGAGAAAGGGATTAACATCCAGAATATACAATGACTCAAACAATTTAACAGTAAGAAAACAAATAACCTGATTAAAAAATGGGCAAAGGAGCTGAAGAGGCATTTCTCAAAGGAAGATATACAAATGGCCAATAGACACATGCAAAAATACTCAACATCTCTAAGCATCAGGAAAATGCAAATCAAAACCACATTGAGATATCATTTCACCTCAGTTAGACTGGCTATTATCAAAATGCCAGAGAATAACAAATGCTGGTGAAGATGTGGGGAAAAGGGAACTCTTCTGCACTGTTGGTGGGACTGTAAATTAGTACAGCCATTTTGGAAAACAGTATGGAGATTCCACAATGACAAAATTACCTTGTGGTCCAGCAATCCCACTGCTTGCTATATACCCAAAGGAATGGATATCTTCATGTTGAAGGGATACCTGCACTCCCACGTTCATCACAGCTCTATTTACAGTAGCCAAGAAGTGGTACCAACCCTAAATGTCCATTGACCACAAACTGGATAAGGAAAATGTGGTATAGGTACTCAAAGGACTACTAATCAGCCATAAAAAAAAAAATGAAATTCTGACATTTGCATCAAAATGCATGAACTTAGAAAAAATTATGTTAAGTGAAGTAAGCTAGGCACAAAAAGAGAAATATCACACGTCCTCAGTAATAAGTAGAAGCTAAAAAATAAATAAATAAGTAAACAAATAAAAGAAAAGAGAGAGAGAAACAACAATCACAATACATTGAAGTTTTAAAAGAAATAGAAGAGAACTATGGTTGTTAGAGGTGGGAAAGGGGGAGGGGGAGGGAGTTTAGTAAGAAATAGTTTAAGGGTCACAAGGGTTGATTACCTTTTGTAAACGTGAGTATACTAAAAGAAATCAGAAATTTGGTCACCATTCACCACATATCATACACAGGTATTGATATTAAAAACTGTACCACACAGATATGTATCGTCAATTATGTTTCAATTAAAAAAACTGCTAAAAAAAAAAGATGTTGCATACTTTGAAATTTGGTGCACAGAAATTCGCTTATATTTTTAAACCAAGGAAAGATAAATTATTTTCTCTTCTCAGCACGTTGTTTACTCCTTCTCCATGGTAGACAGACTTAGAAGATGGCCCTTAATGATCCTGCTTCCTAGTATTAATGGCCTTGTGTAATCACCTGCCCTTGAGTTATCAGTTTATAACCAATAGAATATAGCAATGTTGAGGATGCATCATTTCAATGATTAGGTTAGAAAAGATTGTGACTTCCATTTTACTAGCAGGCTGTCTCTCTCTTGCCTTCTTGGCATGTGCACTTTGCTGAAGCCAGCTGCCCTCGTAGAGAGGCCCCCATGGCCAACTGCCAGCAAAGAGTTAAGGTCCTAAGTCCAACAACCAACCAGGAACTAAAATCCTGCCATTTACAAGGTGAGCTTGGGAGTGAATACTTGCCTCGGTAAGCCTTCAAATGAGAGGGCATATTCTGTGCACATACCTTGGTTATAGCCTCATAAGAAATAATGAAGCAGACATTCTAGCTAAGCATTGCCTTGATTCCTGACCCACAGAAACTCTGGGAAAATAAACGGATGTTGTTTTAAGCTGCTGCTAAGCTTTGGGGGTAATTTGTTATATAGCAAGAGACAACAAAGGCACAGCACTTTCCTTTTTCATCAGAGTTCCTTTTCCACTATCTCTTGGTGTCTGATATTCTTCCAGAGTATCCTCAGAGGATCTCTCCCTGCACTTTACCTATTTTCCTGGCATAGCCCTGTTTATGTTTAATGTGTACATTTGAAATAAATACTAAAAATTGATTCACCAGGCAACAAAAATAAACACATGCACAGACTTTTTCTGACTAAATCCTGATTTCTGATTTTCCTGTATAGTTCTACCATTCTCAGCTTGTCCAGAGAGCAATTAAGTCACTTTCCCAGACAGCAACTGAATAACAATATTAAATGATATATTGATTGACGTAATAACTCTCATCTATTGCTTCCTGGTACTGTTTTCTTCCATGTATTACTTTTTAAAAATTCATCTTTCTGATAATTTCCCCATACGCACATATATTTTCTCATTGACTTCTTTTCCCTTCTACATGACTTTTACTTTTACATTTTTCCTCCTTTGTTTCTTTACTTTCATTTATAATTCCAAAACTGAAACTGATGTGATTGTTTGATATAACAAAAATTTTGGTGATGTATCCCAATAAAAAAAATAAAAGTCACATTTTTGGAAATAAGATCAGTATAAGTAAATTGCCTTTACTTTTTTCACCCCCTTCTATTGTTTCTTCGAATAATCAAATGAAGACATATCCTTCTCAGATTGACTGTGGAGATTGGTCTTTCTCATCATATGACTATAATCTATTTTCTCTTAAGTAAAACAATAAAATGGTTTACAATATTATTTTCAATGTTATATAATAAACAATATTTCAAAAAATAAATTTGCCAGGCTTCCAGATATTCTTTAGGATACAAGTGTCTGAAACACTTTTTCTCATACTCTGAATGGTAAGGAATTGTTCTCCTTTTTATTTTTAAATCTGTCATCAACCAATGCTTTTTAAAATACAATAAAATAAATTACTAAAAACAATCAATTTTAAAAATGACCGGAAAACGTAAGGCCAATGTATTTTTCATTGTTAAAAATCAGCAGATTTCATCAAATTGCTATGAAAGATTCTAAATACTTTCAATTTCCTTAGCACAGTCTGGAAGCAAATAGTTTAGGCAATGACACAAGGCCACAAACCACATTTTGAGTAGCTGTGGTCTTAATAGACCAGCTCTAGGCTTTAGGACAGAGTATTTTAACACAGTGTTCTAAGAACGATTATTTGAACTCCATGGGTCATCTAGACTTAACGTTGCATAATGGCAGAGTAGGTAGTCAAGTACATGATGTAATATCAAAAATACAGGGGATATTACCCTGCCCTTGTTCCAACACTCCCTAATTTGAATAATACCAACAGTTTTCTCCTTTTTTACTTTAAGAATTTGCTTTTCTCAAAAGAGAAAGAGAGAGATGTAAGAGGCTTGAGCATGGTTAAATGATCTGAAAGATATTGCCTGGAGAGGAAATAAAGTTAGTAGGACTGTGCTGAGTAGGAACGTTACTGGAGGAGAAAGTTTAGGGAGGTTGGATACATGACCTCAATCCTGTTCTGTTACCAGGTTCTTGACTCAGCTGCAGGAAAGAATTCAAGAACAGAGTCAAAGTAGAAAGTGAAAGCAAGTTCAATGAAAAGAGCAAGGAACTTCACAGGCAAAGTGCGGGCTGGTTCGAGAGTGAGTGGCAGCCCTGTTTTTGTCCTGGATTTTACCTTTATAGTTGGCTATCTATACATATTCATGCTATTAGTAAAATCTGTTGATATGCATTCTTAGCCTTGCACGTGCTCTGTTTGTTTCTTTTGAGGTCTGCGCAGTATTCAAATTCCAGCATATACACTGAGCATACTTAAAATATACTCAGTGCTTTCTAGCACATCCAGTGCAGTGTCATTCAAGGACAGACGCTTTTTTATTGGGCATGCTCAAACACTGAAATTGATCAAACTTGCCTCCTGGGGTCTCTATCTTCCCATGTTGTGCTGGAAAATAGGTGCAACATGCAACAGTAACTCTTCCCTAGCTCAGGGCCCAGAGGAGGGACCTGAACCCGCAGGGAGTGGTTTGAGATTTGGGGGAGTGGTTTGACACTTGGAGGAGTGGCCTGAGAACTAGACTCAGGGAAACTGAGCATCTCCTTTCTCAGAAAATGGTTTAGTAAGGGGGTGGGGGCTGAAGGTGTAGAGTAAATTAATCAAATCAGGAACTGAAGTCAGGAAACATTTTAATTCTCTGAAGAACTTTGCTTGGGATAGTAATAAAATCCAAACATCCCTGACCTGGTAATGAGCTTCTTCAGCAGATTTTATTATACCTGGCTCTAGCCTTATATGAGGCTTATCAAAGTGATAAGATCCTGGTGCTTTATGAGTGAACTCTGATGCCCTTTAACCTAGCTTAACAATATCTTCTACTGAATTTGTCTCATTACAACTTTTATAACAACCTGAAAACATACATTTCTAATTGCTAGATGATTACAGATAAAAAAAATAAATAAGAAGATGGAATTTTGGAAGCAGCACAAATCAAACAGAAATGAGAAAATTCTGTGTAGATGTAATTTATTGTTCAGTACTACCTCATGTGCTTTTTAGATATCAGTTCCTAACACATTTCTAAATGGTGTTTTTGTTGCATATAAACTCCCTTTTAACCAGGAATGAGGAGAGCTAATGGTTTTCTTTATCAATGCTAGAATTAGATTATACTGCAAAGATACATTTAGATGTATGTATGCAAAAATCTGTAAATCACACAGAAACGAGTGCTTGCTTACACAGGGAAGCTATTATGGTTGAGTTTTATTCTGAAGCCCAGTTCTCAGTCTATAAAAACTTTGTGAAATTAGTGACAGACTAGTTCTCCCTGTTAGTTTCATGGAATACTCTCATAAGTTCCCTTCAAGTAATATTCTGTGACTCAATGAATAAACACTTGTGTGAGATAAGAAATGAGAAGTAATAGTGACCTTGCCTTAATATGGAATCATATGATGCCACAACACAAATGACACTGACAAACTTACTGCAGGCTTTAAAAGTTTGAACTGCAAAAGACCAAATAAATGCACAGGTTGAGGGAAATGAGCCAATATTTAATCTTAAAAACATGGTTGCTGTCTTCTTTATTTAAATTAATTTTTACAATACTTATTTAACATCTATTATTGGTAAAACCTGTTGATGGATAGAAGGCATGTTATATTGGGTCTCTGTTGCCTATGCCTTGTTGGAGTCCTACCCGAACATTACAATGTAAATGAGAGGGAATGAGCCTGTATTTAGAATAAACCATATAGAATGAATTTTCCCAAAGTGAAAGCTAACAAAGTCAAATACATAGTAGGTACTTAGTAAAACCTATTAAATAAATGTCTTAGTCTGTTCTGGCTGCTATAACAAAATACCATAGACTGGGTGGCTAATAAATAACAAAAACGTATTTCCCACAGTTCTGTAGGCTGAGAAGTCCAAGATCAAAGCACTGGCAGACTCAGTGTCTGGTGAGGGTCTACTTTCTGGTTCATAGATGGTGCTTTTGGGCCATGTCCTCCCATGGTGATAGGGGTCAGGCAATCTTCTTGGAGTCTTTGTATAAGGGCACTAATCTTATTTATGAGGGTTTTCCCCTCATGACCAGCTTCTTCTCAAAGGCTACACCTCCTAATACCATCACTTTTGTGGTTAGTATTTCAACATATGGATTTGGGGGTGTGGGGACAGAAATGTTCAGACTGTAGAATTTTGCCCCTGGCCCCCCAAAATTCATGTGCTTCTCACATGTAAACCACATTCATTTTATCCCAGTGGCTCCAATAGTCTCAACTCATTCCAGCATCAACTCAAAAGTCTAAAGTCCAAAATCTCATTTAATTTCATCTAAAACAGATATAGGTGAGTTTCAAGATATGATTCATCCAGAGGCAAATTGCTCTCCAGCTGTGAGTCTGTGACATTAAAAAAATTGTTTGATTTAAAAATACAGTGGTGAAAGGAGCACAGGATAGACATTTCCATTCCAAATGGTAGAAATTGGTAAGAAATACTTGAGCAAATCCAAATCCTTAAGGTTCAAGAATAACGAATGTACAACTCAACGGTATTTTGTCCAGAGATAGTCACTCCATAAAGAGAAGATTCACTTCTTTAACAGGACAAATGTTTCAACCTTTATTAATGTGATTTTTTTCACTATAGCTTTCCTAAGAACATGATTTTCAAGCTAGTTGACCCATAGTATCCATATCCCTGGGATTGTGGGAAGAAGAGAGAAACTTAGGGATTTTAATATTCATACTCTTTCTTTCAAAAATGGAATTTTAAAGAAAGACAATTATGTTCAATCTAAGCTACTTTCTTGATAAAGGACTGTGCAAATTCTATTTCCAATTGTATTTTTTAAGTGTATTAACAGGCATGTCAGGCTAGATTATACATAAGGAAAGCTAAATAGACAGAAGAAGAAGGGAAAGCCAGATTCTTACTTGCTCTAAGGTATTGGGAAAAGAAAAGGAAACAAATAGGGAGGAGAGTGAAAAAGCCAGATTAATGTCTAACCTAGAGAGGAAAAGCTGACTTACATACTGTGAATAGAGAATTGAGAAGTCATTTCCTGTGCTACCGAAAGGTGACCATCTCATAAACAGTCCTGTCCCATTAATCATGTCTGGCAGTGTGACCAAGCAGAGAGAGTTGCAATAGCGTAGTATACCTGGCCATCTTCAGTTCTGCTGTAGTATGGATACTGATTTAAAAGCCATTGGCTTGTTGTGAAGAAGTACTGGCGAAAGGTCACAGTGACCTCTCATCAGAGGTTGTGGGTAGACGTTCATGGCAGGAGACAAGATAGAAGGTGGACCAAGAACAAGCACCAGATGAAGCTGAGTTGAGGTGAAGTCACCAAGGGAGGAAATCAGAACTGTTGCCAAAGCCTAGAAAGACCAGATTGTGAGTTAAGCTGGCTGCAGATTTCTCCACCTATGTGAGAAAGACATGCAACAACCGTAAAGATGTAAAACGAACATCTTTCTGGAGATCCAAGGATTGACACGAGGTCAGGAGACTCTTACCTTTTACTTCCCAAAGCATGTGGAGCCTACTTTACCATATGCAGTGGATTGAATTATGTCCCCCCAAAACTCATTGAAGCTTGAATTGTGTCCCTCAAGTTTGATTTATTGGAAACTTGGTCCCCACTGTGACTGTTAAGAGGGTGAGAAATTCTTTATGGTAATTGAAAGGTGGAGACTTGAAGAGGTGATTGGATTGTAGGACTGTGCAGTAGGGAATGGATTAAAAATGGTGGTCAGGGGTGTGGTTCTGAGGGCTTTAAAAGAAGAGGAGAGTCTGTCTTTCTCTCTCTCTGCTCTCTCTGCTTCCACCATCTTGCAATGTGAGACCCCTGGGCCACCGTCACCACCCCTGGACGGACTTTGGACTTCCTAGCCTCAGAAACTGTAAGCAGTAAATTTTGTTTTTCTTTGTAAATCACCTAGTTCCATGTATTTTGTTATAAGCAACAGAAACGGACTAATATACCATAATTTACATTCCAAAGAAAGAGTCCAGGAGATATGGTGGGCTATTCCAGAGACTGAGCACTTTAATGCAAGAGAAACTGGAAACGTCCTAAGAAAGCTAAATTTTTGAATTGCACTAAAATTAATTCAGTTTAGATATTTAGTAATTTTTTTTCTTGCTATTGAGGTGTGAAGCCTTGTATAGAAAACCAAATCCAGTTTAATCAAGAATAAAGAAATTTCCTTTTTTTCTGAAAGTCCAAGTAACATTTTAAGCTAAATTTGTGACTTGAAGCCTTTTCCTCCACACATTTTTCATTTAAAACAAGAATTTGTCACTCAAAAGCAGCAAGTACTGATAGACCATGCTCTTTTTTTCCAAATTAGTTGATTTCTCTTTTTTACAATATTTAATTGACAAATGAAAAATTGTATGTATTCAAAGGGTACAATGTATGTGTGTGAGAGAGAGAGTGAGAGAGGGAGATAAGGTCACTTAAAATCTGCTCTTATCAAATTTCAAGTAAACAATGCAGTAGTATTAACTGTTATTACCATGTATATATTAGTTTCCCAGAACTTATTCATCTTATAACTGACATTTTGTACCTTTTGTCTAATGTCGGCCATTTCCCTCAACCCCCTGCCCTCTAGCTCCCAGATCAGGGAAATGTAAATCAAAACGACAATGAGATATCACTTCACACTTGTTAGGATGGCTATTATCAAAAAGACGAGAGACAATAAGTGTTGGTGAGAGTGTGAAGAGAAGAGAACCCATGCACACTGTTGGGAATGTAAATTGGTGCAGCCATTATGGAAAACAGTAAGGAGATTTCTCAAAAAATTGAAAACATAACTACCAAATAATACATCAATACGAATTCTGGGTTTGTATACAAAGGAAATGAAAAATAGTATATCAAACAGATATCTTTAGCCCCATATTCATTGCGGCATTATTCACAATAACTAAGATATGGAAACAAACTAAGCGTCCATTGACAGATAAATAAATAAAGAAAATGTGGTTTTTCTCTCTTTTTTTTAGGTGTTAAACCCCCTAGGAAGTCTCTCAAAATAGATACACAATTGAATAAGACAGAGTTCTGCCCTTCCTAGCAAGAGGTGGGAGATAGTCGCAGAAGCTCATACTTACAGCACAGCATAACATGTTAAGTGTGATTTATACAAAATGTCATGAGAACACAGGGGACAGAGTGACTCCCTATGTCAGGGAAAGTTTTGAAGCAGAGGTGACATTTGACAAAGACCTTGAAGATCCAGTAATAATTGGTCAAGATGAGAACATGGGGAAAGGATATCCCAAACAGTTTATTCAAAAGCGCAGAACTGAACAGGCTTGGGGACTCTTTGAGAGTTTGTTCTGACTGAAACATATGGAGCATTCATGTAGAGTTGGAGAACGATGAGCTCTAAGAATAGAAGCAAAAAGCCAGAATCACAAGTCTGTGTACAATTAAATATTGAATAGTGAGCCATTTGATATTTGAATATTATGGGAGTTTAGAAAAGAGGAAAAGTAATGTGGACAAAGTGATCAGTGAGTTTCCTGGAGCAGACATCTGATTCCTGTGATGCCCTTAGCATGTGATTTTCATGTTAGCAGTATTCTTATTACACCTCCTGAAATCCATTGGCATCAGTCATTTAAAACATCAGGACAGAGGGACCAGCACCTTTCATTAAGATGTGTGGGTGTTAGACTGATTGATACATTCACGGCATTTTCAAAAGACTATTTTTATTGGTGGATAAAAGGTGTTTTCTTTGGTGGACAAAACTCAATGGACTTCTGAGATGGCCTTTATTAATATTTAATAGTGTTGGGATGCTACAAGTGGTTGTAATACAGGCAGTGTTTCCCATGCAAATTTGACCGCAGAACCTTTTCTTTCCTGGAACAACTCAACAATTGTTTCACAGGACACAGATACAGTTTAAGAAACCCAGACATATTTGGCTACTGATAGCAGGGGAATCTAGCATATCATCTGGTAAAAAAATAATTCAGACTATAACTGGGTGACTTACTAGGGAGTAGAGTTCTGCCTAAAGAGATATAGAAGCTAGTGATACTTAAGGAGAGAAGTAAGAAAATGTGCAATTTTATTGGGGATGATCAACATATCATCCTTGGCCCAACTTAATAAAAAAATATTAGTTTTTACAGAAAGATATAGTTATTCTGTCTTCCTTCCTTGTCTCTGAAATTTGACAGTCATCTCCTTGACTAGCTGTTCTTCAGTCTCTCCTTTCTTGCCTTTTGGTGTTAGGTTCAGCACCTCCAATCTTAATATTCTCCTTCCCACACAATGCCTCCCTCTTTGTTCTTCTGGCTGATTTTAAGAACTCTCCTTTAGCCAATTTCAGGCATTAAAATTCCAGGTCCATCTTATGAAACTGTTGGTAAGAAATTCCCTCATTCTTCTCAGGCTCTTCAGTAGAAGTGGAGAATAAGAACTCTCCTTTAGCCAATTTCAGGCATTAAAATTCCAGGTCCATCTTATGAAACTGTTCGTAAGAAATTCCCTCATTCTTCTCAGGCTCTTCAGTAGAAGTGGAGGGATTCACCATTTGAAACAAAGCAAGCCTAGTAGAAAAGGGCCCCTTGTCTCAGTATCCGTAGGAGCTAAGCAAGATCTCTGCACCTAAATGTTCTAAGAGGTAAGTGATCCACCTGAACATTGAGGCGAAGGGATGAAAATCAGAACCTAGTTGCTAGACCTGGGGACCAACGGACTATAGTGCAAAGTCAGAGTCATCCTTGAAGCAGCAGTGACTTGAAGTTCATTTCTTGTGTAATGGTCTGAAATTTTTTGAATCCCAACTGCTTAAGATCATGATTGGTATAAATTTATATACCTAGTTTCAATTATGAGTTCCAGACTCACATGTTAATTGCCATATTGATATTTCTACTTGGGTGTCTATAAGGTATCTCACACTTAACATTTCTCAAACTGAGCTCTAGGCTTCCCTCCCGCATCTCCAATCATGCTGTAATTTTCACCATCTCAGTAAATAATATCACCAATAATCCATTTTCTCAGGCCCCAAAAAGCATAGGCCAATCTCCTTCCTGCCTTGGGGATTTTACAATTGATTTCACCCTTTAAAATTTCCCCCCAGATATTGTAGTGTTTTGATCTTTCCTACATATCACTTAATTCTGTCTTTAAATACCATCTTCCCAGACAGTTTTTCCCTGGCATCCTGATCTAAAATAATATTTCGTCTGCTCAATTTTATTATTCTTTAACAGATTTATCACTACATGAAAGTATATAATTTACGTTTTTTCTACTTATAGGCTGCCTCTCTCTCTCACTAGAATGCAAGTAAGCTTTATTAGTGTCGTCTGCTCAATTTTATTATTCTTTAACAGATTTATCACTACATGAAAGTATATAATTTACTTTTTTTCTACTTATAGGCTGCCTCTCTCTCCCACTAGAATGCAAGTAAGCTTTATTAGTGAAAAGTCTTTGTTTATCTTGATCAGATCACTGTTGTATCCTCAGTACCTGGCACATAGTGGATCTCAATGTTTACTGAGTGGACAGCTGCATAACTAGCCCCATAGAATTTAGGCACTTGGAAGGTCTTGAAAAATGCTAATTGTTCATTATCTCACTTTCCGATAAAATATTTCAAGTAAAGATTTTCCTTTCCATATTCCTGAGTTGTCTTTCACTGAAAGATCCTTTAAGCTGCCCCATTTCTGCACATGTTCAAAGATATTTTCATACAGCATTCCAGCAGTCAAATAGATACAGATCATGAGTGGAAATGTTTTAATTCTTCTTTCTAGATAACTAAACTTAAGATATGCTTTACACATGCTCTTAATACATGCACTGCTGGAAATGCTGTGGCTTAAAGTGTCATGGATATTTGTATTTTAAAAACCTGTAATGAAATAATCAGTTTAGGCAGTGGTCATAATGTCCGCTAACACAAAATAACAGACAACCAGAAAATATATTCCCCTGATATAAGTGTATACCTTAATCCTCTGGAGAAGTGCTGCCAATAAATAAATAACTTTGAATAAAAAAGTATCTAGTTCTAATTACCAGTATACAGTAAATACAGAAGACACTTAAACATGTTCTGCAACTCACATTACGTGTATGTAATCAGTAAATCTAGTCTGTGGATAACTCGACAACAGAAGATCCATTTGCTTCAACAAATAAATTACAAGAAAATAAAAGATTAAAAGAAGGTAATAGACATGTTAACCAAAGTGATGTTGTAGACCTTGTTTGGATCCTGATTCAAACAAATCAATGAAGCTAAACAAATCCATAAATAAATAAATATTTAAAAAAATAAAACAAAGCAATACATTTATGTGACAATACTTTTAATACCTTGCTTAATCTAATTAAATCCAATTTAATACCTTATCATTTTCTAGAAAGTAATAAAGCCCACTTAAGGAGATCTAGCCAGAGAGATGCATGTTACTGTATTAACCACAGGACGTTTCACACAACTATTTTAAAACATCAACATTTAGATAAACTTAGAAAAGTCACAGGATTGCAGATTACTGTATACAAAGACACATTACTAAAGACCAAAATACTCTCAGAAAGTTAAAAATTCTGAAAAAAAAATTGTAACCTAATCTTTCAGCAATTTGATAGTGGTATTTAGAAAAATTTTAAACTTGTTATTCCTTAGGACAAAACTTTTCCTGTGTCTTCCAGAGCTTAATGGCAATGAATTTACATAATCACCATGACTTAGTTTGCTTATAATACACTACTCCGGACTAGATATGTTTGCTGTAGTTTCTTTAATCTGTTGAATGAAAAATCATTAAAGTGCATTTATACCTGAATTTGAACTGCCAAATAATGACAAGCCTCTTCCCACCCCTGCCTACTAAATGCTAGAGACCTCTTTCCTTCTCTATGGTGCTGACATATTACCCATTATTCTATGAGGTTGATGTTTTAGGAAACAAATACATTTCTTGGAAACATTTAAATTTTATTATGCTCTTTATGTTTTAATTAGATCTCCTAGAAAGCATCTAGGCATGTGAATTAAAAGTAAAAATGTAGAGGCAGCAGAATCACTCATTATTAAATATCATTAGATTTCATTATGCTTTTGTGTTGAGTATTTTACCATAGGCTTCCGGATGGAGGTTTTACCTGTAGCACTCATGCATAAAATGCAACCCCACAGGTTTAACTTACCTTGAGTCCTAGACTAGACTGGCATTTGATTAATGAGCATTTTTTGGTACAGATTTTCAATATGCTAGCTGTCAGCTGCATAAAAAGTGTCATTGGCTTTGTTTAACGCTGACTTTTGTTGCTTAAAAATACCATTGAGGACAAACAATAGGACATTTTGCATTATTCTATCACCTAGTAAAAATTTTCACCCACTTCCATTTGATAGGATGATATCATTCTCAAATGCACATATAGATGATTCCCAACTTATGGTAAATCGACTTAAAATTTTCTGGCTTTATGATGGTGTGAAAATGATTTACATTCAGTACACTCCTGGACTTACAATTGGGTTACATACAGATAAACCCATTTATCCAAAGGTGCATTTTCAACTTAAAGATATTTTCAACTTACGGTGATTTGTTGGATCATACCCTACTGTAAGTCATGGAACATCTACATGTTGTTTCTTTGGTTTTTGCTAATTAGTTTAGGTCAACCTACATACAGATAAACCCATTTATCCAAAGGTGCATTTTCAACTTAAAGATATTTTCAACTTATGGTGATTTGTTGGATCATACCCTACTGTAAGTCATGGAACATCTACATGTTGTTTCTTTGGTTTTTGCTAATTAGTTTAGGTCAACCGACTAACTAAGAACTTATATTTGAAGTTCAATGCTATGCCCTTGGGTAATAAGGATAAATAAGAAGTACTGCTTATCATTAAGGAGCCTAGGGTCAAGAAGAGACAAATCTAAATTAATTGTTTATGACATGAAAGGATGCATGTAATGGTTTCAGTGATTATGGAAGGGATGTAGGTCATTTAATTCTTAAGTTGCTTTTTACCTTCAACATGCTATCTAAAAAATTTTGCAATAAAATGTGGTTTAAATGATATCCTCTCAATTAAAATTTTCTGTGGGCTATTTCTTCTGCAGTTTTCTGGTACATTATTAATTGGTATCTCTGATAATGAGAATGAAGCAATCTAAGACAGGGAGTGCTTTTGAATCATGAAATAGCTTAATTAATCACTGTGTTATTTTGTTGGGAAAACTGGATATCCATACGCAGAAGAATAAAACTACACCCCTTATCTCTCACCATATAAAAAAATCAGCTCAAAATGAATTAAAGACTTAAATTAAGACCTGAAATTATGAAACTACAAGAAGAAAGTACAGAAGAAATGCTTCAGGACATTGAACTGGGCAAACATTTTCTGCACAGGCAGAAAAGCAAAAATAGACAAATGGGACTATATGAAACTAAAAAGATTCGATACAGCAAAGGAAATAATCAACAGAGATAAATAAAAGAGATAATCAAATAATCAAAGAGATAACCTGCAGAATAGGAGAAAATATTTTCAAACTATTCATCAGACAAGAGATTAATATCCAGAATATACAAAGAATTCAAACAACTCAATAGAAAAAAAATAACTTGTTTAAAAATGAGCAAGTGAGATGAATAGACATTTCTGAAAACAAGACATACAAATGGCCAACAGGTACATGAAAAAATACTCCACATCACTAATCATCAGGGCAATGCAAATCAAAACCACAATAAGATATCATCTCACTCCAATTAGAACCCCTATTATCAAAAACACAGAACATAACAAATGTGGAGAAAAGGGAATTCATATATATTGTTGGTGGGAATGTATATTAGTACAGACATTATGGAAAATGGTATGAAGATTTCTCAAAAAACTACAAATAGAACTACCACATGGTCCAGCAATCCCACTACTGGGTATATATCTAAAGGAAAGGCAATCAACATGTTGAAGGGATATCTGCACTCCCATGTTTATCACAGCTCTATTCACAATAGCCAAGATATGGAACCTACCTCAGTGTCTACCAGTGGATGATTGGATATAAAAAATGTGTTATATATACTTAACATAATACTACTCAGCCATAAAAAAGAATGAAATTCTGCCATTTGCAGCAACATGAATCAACTTAGAGAAAGTTATATTAAGTGAAATAAGCTAGGCACAGAAAGAAAGATGTCACTTATTTGTGAAAGCTAAAAAAGTTCATCTCATAGAAGTAGAAAGTACAATTGTGATTACTAGAAACTAGTAAGGGGAGAGGAGGATACGAAGGAGGTGGCCAATGGATACAAAATTGCAGCTAGATCAGAAGAATAACTTCCAGTGTTCTATTGCACTGTAGGGAGACTACAGTTAACAATTTATTGTATAATTTGAAATAGTTACTAGAAAGGATATTAAATGGTCCTAACACAAAGACATGACAAATGTTTGAGCTCACAGATATGCTAATTACCCCTGTAGGGAGACTACAGTTAACAATTTATTGTATAATTTGAAATAGTTACTAGAAAGGATATTGAATGGTCCTAACACAAAGACATGACAAATGTTTGAGCTCACAGATATGCTAATTACCCCGATTCAATCATTATACATTGTATACATGTATGCAAATATCACATTGCACCCCATAAATATATACAATTATTATATGTCAATTAAAAATTAGTATAATTTAAAAAATAAAGAAATTTATTTATTTTATTATGATACTTTGAAAGTTGAAATTGCCTATCCAATATATACTATCAGTTTTCATATAGCCAGTTTATTACAGAGAAAACAGACCTCTAATAGTGCTAGAAGGTTTACACTTTCTCATAATCGGTAAGGATTTATAAAATAATGATCATCTACCAAAATTATACACTAGTCTTGAAACTCCATTTATGCTTCCATTTCCAGCATCAATCTTGTTCAGAAGGAAGAGAATATTTTTTTTATTATTGATTGCAGGTAGCTCTAATGTATGCTAGGTTCTGACATGTTTTGGTATATAGAATTATAACTCCTCCAAATTTTGCCTGATACCCATATATCTTGCTTCTCTGGACTGCTCAAAAGTAGGGAAATACAAGACAATAAAGATAAATTATATCAAAGGAAACTTCCAAAATTGGGTTTTCAAGTAGGATTTTCTCTATAATCAGTTCTGATATTTGCACTAGATAGCAATCTATTTTATTTTGTCCACTTTCCATTTTTTCTTTCTTGTTTTTGAGTTTAGGTTTTCAGCTTTCTTCAGTCTGCTTCTGCCTTTTCTTCTTGTCTACTTTCAGCTCCCAAGAGGTACCCTAAATTAGTCTACTTTATCTCAAATATTTGTGCTCTGGGTTATTGAGAGTTGTTACCATATTCTGGAATTGGGAAGAAGCTGTCTTTTTCTAGATTTACCCAGAGATTTTTGTGTTATCACTAGTGATTTGAATAGTATGTACAGACCCTTTCTGAAAAATATAGGGGTTGACAGTTTCAAAAGAATAATTGTATTAAAAAGGCAAAGCACCAAATGCAATGGATCTTGCTGCTCCCAACTCATGAGACTGATCTCAACACAGTGGGATTTTCAGTTTTCCTTTTTAACTAGCTAACTAACCAATTAGCCAAGTAATTAAAATAAAAATTCTATTATTACTTTCTCTTTACTATCTTTCTTCTCTGTGCCTCTGTGCAAGCTGCTGAGTTCTGATGCAGAAAGTTCATACAGCTATGAAATGTATAGTCAAATTAAGACCACATTCACAGAATTCACCCAGGTCTCAACACACCTTTCTGATTCTATGTATCCCTATAGCAGCATCCATCCTGTTTATCAAGTACCTTCTGTCCTCTCCACACTGTAAATCCTAGTATTTGAAATCCCAGACTTTTGTTCATACTGCTCTCTATTGCATGAAGTATTTTTTTGTATTTATTATTAATCGTGTCTCTGATGCAGACGTGTCAGATCTAAAATCAGATCTGGCAGCTACCATACCAAGTTAGATGTCTCTCCTCTGT
>NW_007737943.1:0-577 GCF_000696425.1 Galeopterus variegatus | reverse complement strand
TTATCAGCTTGTTGAATAAGAGTGGTGGAAACAGAAAACCTAAATTTGCTCTCGATCTTAATAGAAAAGTATTCTAATTTTTCAGCATTAAGTATAATGATAGCTGTAGGTTTTGTGTGGATGCTCATACCAAGTTGAGGTAGTTTCCCTCCATTTCTATTTCTCTGAATGAATGGTTGTTGCATTTTGTCAAATACTTATTCTGCATCAATTTATATAATCATGTGAGTTTTCATCTTTAGCTTTTTATATGATGGACAACATTGATTTTTGAATATTCAACTAGCATTGCATGTATGAAATTATCTTCAACTGGTCATGATGTAATTCTTTTTATATATTGCAGAACTCTATTTGCTATAGTTTCATGAGAATTTTTGCATATGTGTTCATGAGAAATATTTGCTTGTAATATTCTTTTTAAAATTTCTTCATCTGATTTGATTATCAGAGTAATAATAATTAATTAAGAAGTGTTCTCCAGTCTATGTTATGGAAGCAATTGTGTAAAATTGGTATTGAATTTTTAAGTGTCTGGTAGAATTATCTTGTGAAACCATCTGGTACTGGAGATTTC
>NW_007737942.1:16322-48376 GCF_000696425.1 Galeopterus variegatus | reverse complement strand
AAAAATAAAAAATAAATAAAAAATAAAAAATAACGAGAATAAAGAAAATCTTCACTAAGAAAAAAAAAAGATGAAAAGATGAATGAAAATAAAAAAAAAAAAAACAAATTTGGTATGTTCTACTTTATTTTTTATACTACCTAAATCAGAAAGTAATATTGGATTTGGAAATATTTATCAATATAACAACATTTTTTAACCTAGCTTTTAAACAAAACTTTTAAAAAGATAAGTAATATAGCTCATTTTTTAAAATTTGAAAACTACATAGAAGTTAAAAAAAATCATTTATAATCAAGGACAGATTATGAATGTTAGAAGCTCTAAGCACTGAAATGATCACTTTCCCACTCCTGGGGTAATTCGATATTAACAATAAAACTTACAAATATATTGACATCAAATAGGTTATTTCTATGATTTTAAGCACTATTTGGAAGCTGAACTTCTCTCTTTGTCTCATTTTATTTTTGTTCACGTGTCCTGTTTTGCTGCTAGCCTAACTGAAGGTATAGTTTAACCACTGAAAACTCCAGCATTTCTGGAAGTCCTAGTTAATAGAACAAGACAAAGGGAATAAAAGATAAAACAAATAAAACTGTTTTTGTTTGCAGATGACATGATCATCTATGTAGGAAACTTAAAAGAATTGACAAAAAATCAAACAAACAAAAAACCCAACAACTTCTGGAACTAATGAATGATTATAGCAAGATTGCAGGTACTAGGTTAATATACAAAAGTCAATCACTTTCCTATATACCAGCAGTGAACAAGCGGAATTTCAGAACAGTACCATTTACATCAGCAACCCCAGAAATAAATACTTAGAAATAAATCTAACAAAATATGTTCCAAAACTATATGAGGGAAACTACAAAACTCTGAAAGATGAAAGAAATTGAATTAAATAAATGGAGAGTTATCCCATGTTTATGGATAGGAATACTCAGTATTGTCAAGATGTCAGTTTTTCCCAGGTTGATCTATAGCTTCAGTGCAATTTCAATCAAATTTCTAGCAGGTTACTTTGTAGGTGCTGACAAATAGAGTCTAAAGTTTATATGAAAAGGTAGATGACCCAGAATAGCCAACACAATATTGAAGAAGAACAAAGTTGAAGGACTGACACTATCTAACACCAAGACTTACTTTAAAAATTACAGTAATCAAGACAGTGTGATAATAATGAAAAAATAAATAAATAAATAAATAAATAGATCAGTGGAACAGAGTAGAGAGCCCAGAAATAGACCCACATAAGTATGGTCAACTTATCTATGACAAAGGAGCAAAGGCAGTACAATGAAGCAAAGATAATCTCTTCAACAAACGATGCTGGAACTACTGGACATTCACAGGCAAAAAAAATGAATCTAGACACAGACCTTACATCCTTTATAAAAATTAACTTACTATGGATCATAGACCTAAATATAAAATGCAAAACCATAAAATTCCTATACAATAACATAGGAAAAAAATCTAGATAACCTCGGGTATGGTGATGCCTTTCTATTTGTTTGTTTAGAGTTTCTTTTGTTTGTTTTTTCTAGTAACTTGCTGGTACAAGGATCAACCCTGGACCTCAGTGTTATTAGCACTGAGCTCTAATCAACTGAGCTAACCAGCCAGCCCTTGTGATGACTTTTTAGATACAACACCAAAGGCATGATCCATGAAAAAAATATTTAAGCTGTACTTCAATAAAATTTAAAACTTCTGCTCTGTGAAAAACACTGCCAAGAAAATTAGAAGATAAACCACACACTGGGAGAAAATATTTGCAAAAGATATGTCTAATAAAGAACTTTTATCGAAAACATACAATGAACTCTTAAAATTCAACAATAGGAAAACAAACAGTCCAATTAAAAACGGGCCAAAAACCTTAATAGAAACCTCGTCAAAGAAGATATATAGATGGCAAATAGTATATGAAAAAATGTTCCACATATGTCAACATTAAACTAAATTAAATTAAATTGAAACAACAATGAGATACCACTATACACCTACTAGAATGGCCAAATTCAGAACACTGACAACACTGGGGATGACTGAGTGCATATGGGGCAATGAGGAAGAAGGGAGTGCCAAGGTAGAGAACCAAACAGTTGGTCAACTCAGTTGGAGAACAGAATCTAGCACAGTCTATGTAAATGTAATTAAAATTAAGTGCTAAAAAAAATTTGAGTGCCTATCATATGTGAAACATTTTCTCAAACCTTTCACAACCTTGGAAAGTAGGTATCATTATCTCTATTTCTTGAGAGAGGAAACAGGCTCAAAGAGTTTTGCACTGTCCATTATGGGAGCCACTAGCCATACGTGGCTATTTATTTTTAAATTTAAATTAAAATAAATATCGGGCCAGCCTGCAGCTCACTCGGGAGAGTGTGGTGTTGATAACACCAAGGCCCCAGGTTCGGATCCCATATAGGGATGGCCAGTTGGCTCACTGGCTGAGTGTGGTGCTGACAACACCAAGTCAAGGGTTAAGATCCCCTTACCAGTCATCTTTAAAAAATAATAATAATAATAAATTAATTAATTAATTAAAATAAATAAGACTAAAAATCAAGTTCATCATTCACACTAGCCCCACTACAGGTGTTTAATAGCCTTTTATGATTAGTGGCTGCCATATTGGACAGTGCTGAGTTATAGGACATTCCCATTATTGCAGAAGTGCTATTGGACAGCCTGGTTTAAGTAACTCAGCCTGATACCCAGGCTGATAAGTCAGGGAGCAGTGGTTTGAGAGTAGATCTGTTTGACTGCAAAGCCTGCTCTTTCCACCAGCAGGAGAACGGCACTAAGAGTGTAACTTGATTCTGAGCTATGATTGTCCTAGATGAGGACTCACTAAGGATGGCCCAACCTGGCCAGAACCAATCTGAGAATGCAGATGAAGGAGCGTAAGCCTCAAGGGGCCAAGTGGGTAGCTTTCTTTAAATGAGAGCTGATGTTGTAGGAAACAAGCAATTAGTTATCTGTTGACTTCATCTGCCCACAGTGAGCGTGTGATTCATAGTCCACTTTTGAGAGTTAAACGGAGCACTATTTACAATTACACAAGATAACAGGCGTAAACCAGGACTGAACTAAGCACACATGATCACCCTGTTAATTAGGCACCATGTGTGTCATAAACATACAAAAGTCATTTTTAATTTATCTTCATTTTTTAACTTATGTAATTTTTTTTAGAATAAACATTATAAGGAAATTTTGAAAAATCAGCCCTTCAATGAACAATGAATAACCTTACAACTTAAAGGTATAACAAGAGTTTCTTATATCATTAACCCCCCAAAAATTGTCTTTAAAAAGTGATCAAGAAAATGTGCCACAGGTAAATGATGTTAAAAGTGAAAAGAAAATACCTTATGATTTTTACTCAGCAATACCACTGGCTAGCTGAGTGATCATGGATAACTTAACCTTTTGGTTCTTCAATTTCCTCTTGTGTAAAATTAATTGCCTGCTGCTGCATAACATATTTCTCCAAAAGTTAGGTGTAGCTTAGCTGGGTAAAACTGGCTCAGGGTCTCCCATGAAGTTGCAATAATGGTATCAGCTGGGGCTGCAATCATCTCAAGGCTTGAGTGGGCTGCAGAATCTGCTTCCAGGCTTCAGTCCTCGTTCCACAGGGTTGCTCATGACACGGCAGCTGGCTTCATTCACAGCAAATGATCTAAGAAAAAATAGAGTGCACCACCAAGAAGGAAGCGACAGTGCCTTTTATAATCCAGTCTTGGAAGTGATATAACATCACTTCTGCCATATACCATTGGTCACACAGACCACCTGGCACAATGTGGGAGGGAACCATATAAGGGTGCCAATACCAAGAGGCAGGGGTCATTGAGGGCCATCTTGGAGGCTGGCTTGTTTTGCCTTTTTGCCTCAAATGTATTTTAAAAAGCACAGTGGAGAATAACCAAATGATTGGATTCCAGATGGCTCTTTGCATTAAGAGTAAAGGGTTCTGATGAATTATACAAAGCATTATGCTTCTGAAATCCTAGAGAAAGGAGTTTTTCATTGCATGAGAACAAATTGCCCCTGACATTCAATTATGTCATACCCTGAGAAACCATAGGAAAGTGGCATTTGGGGATACAACAATGAAAGAAAATAAGTAAAGCAATATATACTACATGAATACATTTCATTTAGTTGACTGAAGACAATATCCCCAAAAGAGTCTCACTGGAGGCTTGGCATGTCTCCTTTTAAAGTGGACCCTTTGAGTGAACACCACAGAGTATCCAGATCTGAACAGGATTCAGAAGATAATCTAATGCTAGTTTAACCCCATGCGCATCAGATCCAGGGAGTTTAGGGGACTTACTGAAAGATACATACCTGATTTGCAGAAGAGACAAAAGGAAGCATGGCCTCCCAATCCCGAGTCCAGTGTTCACGCACCTCTTTCCAGCAGAGCAGACTTGACCCTGTTACTTAACCTCTGCTGCTTCAGTGGCCTATCTACCAAATGGAAATAATATTACAGCTTATCTTGTTAGGGTTGCTGTGAGAATTAAATTTGACAAGGACTCATTTAAGTTAACATTCAAAAATTCCTTCTTATTATTACATATTATCCACCATTGTAAATGTAAAAAGAGCAAACAGGCTTCTTCCTTACCAAGGAAGAATGGCCTGGCCTATTTCTAAGCCTGCTATCCGCTCCTTGTAGGAACAGCTGAGCAAAGATCTTACCAGGGTCACTCACATGGGATGGAGGCTTAAACAAGTCCAATGCAAGCCATCAGTCCAAGGGAGTCTAATAAAATATCAGAAAGCATCCTCAGAGACAAAAAGAAGAGAAGCAGATTCAAGTGGGCAAACGGGAGGCAGATTTGTACTCATTCCTGGATGGGTTATACTCTCTGGGATAGGTTTTTACGTATTCCCCGTTCATGTTTGTTCATGTTTTTGTGGAAAAGCCAGATTTTAAATGTTTAAATTTCATTATATTTGCATTCTGTTTATTTTTACATAAATAAATACAATGTGTCCAGATATTGACTTTAAAAAGTGATTTCCAGTTCTATGTGACATTCCAGAAAAGACAAAACTATGGAGACAGTATAAAGACCAGTGGTTGTTGGGGTTGGGGAAGAGGGAGGCATGAGTAGGTAGCACACAGAGGATTTTAAGGGCAGTAAAACTACTCTATGTTATACTAAAATGATGGGTACATGTCATTACACATTTGTCATAACCTGTAGAATGCACGACACCAAGAGTGAACTCTAATGTAAACTATGAACTTTGGCTGAAACTTATGTGCCCATGTAGGTTCATCAATTGTAACAAATGTACCACTCTGGAGCAGGATGTCAGTAGTGGGGGAGGCTGTGCACATGTGAGGGCGAAGGGTATATGGGAACTCTCTGTAGTTTCTGCTCAATTTTTGCTGTGAACCTAAAACTGCCCTAAAAAATAGATATATTTTTTTTAATTTCTCTTTTTAAACTTTTATTTTGCAGCTTTTCAAAAATACAAACGTAAAAAGAATAGAATGAATCCATCAAGCCAATTTCAATAATTATCAACACATGGCCAATCTTGTTTAATCAACACACCCACTTACTTACCTCCACTGTCTCCACTGGGTTATTTTGAAGCAAATCTGTTTGCCAGATCATTTCATCAAGATAGGTTCATTTCAAGGAGCTGAGAATAACTGGAACTAAGTGTTAGCCAGGGATTTATTGCAGCAGGTCTCAAAAGTCCTCACCATTTTTCTCACTGTGCAATAACAACCAAAAATATAGTTGCAAAGTAATTTTAATCCATAGTCAGTCATCTTAAATTAACCATGTGAGTTTGACATGAATTATTTCATTGCATTTTGCCTTTAGATTTCTTCCTTTTATGTCCAAACATTTTTGAATAGTTTTTCCCTAAATCCACAGTATCTCCATCTTTCCCAAACTCCAAATTAATTCTCTCATATCTTCTAAACAAAATGTGTAAATAAAAATTGAGAAATATCATGACCTCTGTAGTGACAAAGTAATTTACAAAAGCTCTGGAAGAGAAAAAATAAAACACTACAAAGGCAATATCTTTGACCCTTTAACAAGCTTTAAGGAGGAAGTAAAGCCCATGCTTTCATTACCATATTTTCTTTGGTACCAGAACCTCTCTGTATGGACAGGGTTCTCACACTCAAGTAAGCTATTATGAGGCACAGCTTGGCCAACAGTCTTGGAATGCTGAAGTCAGTAACCTGAGCTTCTTCAGGGACTAGCTAAGTAACTTCACGTGATATACTTAGGAATGCTGACAACAGTAGCACTTGATAAATAAGTGCAGGGCTGGAGATCTTTTTACAAATATTATTATAGGTCATATTGCAACAGGCATAGGCATCTCCATTTAAATGTGGTGTATTTATTATCATGTTTATCACCACCACCTGCCAAGACTTCACTAAAACTACAATAAGGGAATTAAAAAGATACAAAGCCAAAAGAATAAGGAAAATGGGAAATGCAAAGAAAAGAAATTAAAGAGAAAATGGAGACGAGAAGAGAACAAATGAAAAGTTAGCAGAATTTTGAAAGCTTGAGAGCAGATTGATGAATAATAATTTATGCAGAAGACCAAAGACAGATGAAATTGAATTGCCACTGGGAAAAAAGCCAGGAAAACATAAGGTATTTTTCAATACAGAGCGCCTCCACCTCTTATCCTGCCACTGAAAGGCTTGGAGGCACAAGGCCCTCTACAGGTGGCATGTTAGGAGTAGGGCTAAAACCTGGAGGATTGATTGAGGGGTTATATAAGAAGCAAATATCATGAGAAGGAGTTTAAGATCCCCTTGCACAGCCTTTGAAGGTGGGCTGGTACCATTCCCCACTTTGGCAGAAGACAGGTTAATTCTCTTTGAACCCTGGAGTCCCTGGGCTTGGAGACATTAGACACAGCTGAAAGCAGTGGTAGGGGACTGGCCTGAAAGCAAGTAGAGAAATCTATGTCCTCAAAAATGAGACCTCCAAATCTGCTCTTTTCACCACCGACCTCCACGTGGCTTCCAGAACATGAGAGGCAGACTTAACTCTAAGGTAGAAAATGGAAGAATGCCTCTCTGGGGAAACTGACCAATCAAGAAAAAAAGAAGATGTTGATATTCAGAGGTCTCACTTGATAATACAGTGATGAAGTCCACTAGTCAGCAAGGCCTACCAGGCACAGGTATTCCTAAGCAGCTTTTCAGTGGCAGTATTCCCAGCTGCAGAGCTTCAGAGACTGGCTCTCTAATTGTCCCAGAGATTTCTTGAACCACTCAATAGACTTCCACAGGCCCCTCTTCTGTTTAAACCAGCCAGAGGAAATTCTCCTGTTCACAGAGAATTATGACAAATACTGTACAATGGAAAATGGAATGCTAACCAGATATTAAAATTGCAAGATGCAATGGTGTATCCTTATATACAAAGAGCTCCAAGGTATGTTGTTAAAGAAAAAAGAAAAGATGCAGAATGATGTGTGGTATTCAAAAATACATCAAATTAAATATATAAAAAAGGGCCCTTTGATTCACTGATATAAACCTTTTTTTTATTAATTCCCCATAAGTCATTAGAAATGAACTAAACTAACTTAATAGGGTCTCCAAAATAGTACCATATATTGGGAGTCAGATTGTCATAGTGGAAAGAATAAAGCCTTAGCATGAGACAGACTTGTGTGCAAACCCTGGTTCTGTCGATTACTAGTTATTAAGTCTTTGGCAAATCTCTTATCCTTATCTTTGAAACTCAGCTTAGGTGCACATAAAATGATGACAATATCTGGTGCTGTTGTAAGGATTAAAGGAAAATGCAGGTAGAGCTCTCAGTGTAGTATCTGGACTATAGTGGCTCTCAATAAGTGGTATCTTACTTAGCCACTAATACTCCCCATCTCTGACCATGCAGATGGAAAACCCCAAACCCTGCTTTGGTTTGCATTGTCTGGTGTTTGAATGAAGTGGAGGAAGCGTGGAATAGGTGATAGCTGTCGTCTATCCTGCATCAAAGTAGAGTATACACAATTGGCAGTTACACTCTGGGCAGTGGGACCTTAGCATTAGGAAAAAAGTAACTTGGCTGGCATTCCTTTCCTCCATTTCCCTCATTCCCAAGGAAAATGTACTGTAAAAACTGACACCCACAATCAGTAGTGGGGTGGGGATGATATAGGAGGTGCTCAGTTTCCCTGTGCTTGAGTTTCAGGACACACCTCTGGGTTCCAAGCCACTCCCCAATGTCTCAGGCCCCTTCTCAGGGTCCTCTCCTAGAGGAAAGCTACTGTTGCCAGTTAGACCTATTTTGGGCACCAACACAGGGAAGATGAGAGACCAAAAGGGCTGGCTTATGCAAATCTGGTGGCTTGGTATGCTCAGTAGAGAAGTGATTTATAACCCTGGTAACCAAATGACCTTCTACTAGGGGTGCTAAAGAACACTGAATGTTCTTGAATATGTCTGGTGCATGTGATAGGATTTGACCAATGAACATGCTCTAGAAGGAGACCAACGGAGCATGTGCAAGACCACCCCCTTAACTGAATATTAATTAGGTAGCAAAACTACAAATGCCAAATCCCAGCAGGAGGGGCTGCTGCTCACTCTCCTGGAGCCAGCCTGCACTCTGCCTGTGGAGTGTGTATTTCTTTCTTTTTATATCAAACTACTTTCAGCAAGCAGCTGCTCATTCTCTTGAGCCAGCCTGCACTCTGCCTGTGGAGTGTGTATTTCTTTCTTTTTATATCAAACTACTTTCAGCAAGCAGCTGCTCATTCTCTTGAGCCAGCCTGCACTCTGTACTGAACTTTAAGTATGCATTTCTTACTTTTGTATTAAACTTAGTGTGGGCCCCAACAGTCTCTGGAGCTAGGCCACACTCTCTCTGTGAAGTCTATATCTCTTATTCCTTATTTTAAATCTATTCTCACTTTCTACTGTGACTCTGCTCTTGGATTCTTTCCTGTGATGGAGTCAAGAACTTGGTAAAAGGGTAGGGTGGGTTGAGGCCAACTATCAGGCCCCCTGGACCCTACCTCCAACATCAGGGGACAGGGGCAACTCAGGAAATGAGGATTAAACAGCTAAGCTGTGCAGGCTTGAGGCAGCGTGAGGCTCAGTGTCCACCTAGGATGGGCAATAAAAATGGGAAACCAGCGATGTGCACGTGTATCACACAGACACCACCAGACTCCCCACAGCACTGTCACAGGTGTGACACTGCCACATCAAGCCCCCTGCTGGAGGGTCTGGTTCACAGAAAGGTAGAATAAGGAGAAAATAATCCTGCATGTAATCCAGTCCTCAAAAGTAGTGCTCGAGGAAATGTTTATGACATACTACTAAGTGAAGTAAGAAAAAGATTAAAGTGCAATGTATGTTGTGTATGGAAATATATATATGTCAGAGAACAAAATTACAACGAATATTGTTAAAGATCTCAATTGGCTAGAATCAGGCCACACATTATTCCATAAAGCAGAGTAAGTGTTCCAATGAGCCAAGCAGAGGAGGTTGGTTTTACCGACAGAAAAAAGCTGAAGAAAAAAGAAACAAAGAACAAAAATGGGATTGATCATTTCAAAGTTACTTTCCTTGGGGAACAGGGAGCCAGAACAATAAAAAACAAACAAACAAAAAACTCATGAGTTAACATCAGGTTACTTCAGGCCATTGCTTTTGTGCAAGGATTAAAGCAGAGGGAACTTTATCATCATACCTATTGAGGATTTAAACTGGCTTGTTTGGGAAAAACTGGGCTGTTTTCTCTTCCTTCTGATTTCTTGGAAGGTCAGACAACTTAGTTTGGGTTTAGTGGTGGGTCACTTTAGCAGGGGAGATTCCATTTTGATTTCAGTCTGGTCTTTGGGGGCCTAGTGCAGGAACTTAGTCTAAAACAATGATCTCCTGTATTTTTTGTTTAATATCTATGCATGCACACACACACACACCTATATATGTATATATGGTATGTATACCATGAAAGACTAGAAGAGAGTATGGCAAAGGATCGGCAATGGTTTGTAAGATGTTGGGGTGACTTATTTTCTTTTTTATGATTTTCTATACTCTCCAAAATTTTCCCAGTGGGTATATGTTATTTTTATAGTCAATATTCCATACCTTTCAACTTTTCTAAGTAAGAGTTTTCCAAAATCTCATGGAAATACAAATCCTGGAAAAATAATTTAACCATCCTAAAGGATAAGAGTTAAATCAACCACAACTCCATAAAACTCACTTCGGTTTTGGCCAGGAAAAAAAAATGACTATTCTAATAACAATGAAATAAATAACCCTCCGGCTGCTGTTGCTTCTTTAATCTCGCTACTCATGAGTCAAGTTGATTCGTGGGCTTTGGGTTTTGGTTTAGATAAGGATCTTTAAGCTCGTTTCTGGGTGGGTCTGAAGATCAGCCAGCAGGGTAGTGATAGTTGGAACTCCAGAGTCTTACAATTCCTGTTTTTGTTTCTCCTTTACACAGAAAGCTGATACTTTGAGTTCAGTCTTTTCTTTTGAATTGCAAGTCTCAAGAAGAAAACAAAACATTTGATGATAAACATATCCAAATGAGCTTGGAGAAGTCAGGCTATTATCTTCTTTTAACTTCCTACTTGAAAGAGATACTGTTTGTGCTTAAGTATTTTTCAGAGCAGTAAATTATTTGTGGTGCCGTGAGCAATGAGTAAAAACAGGAATAATATGTTTAAGGAATAATATACTACTAGATACAATTAAAATAACACTTTCTTTTTCCCTGCTCAGTTGAGCCAACGGTATTCAATAACTGGAATGCCTTGAATGAAATTGCTAATTAGAATGGTAACACGTCTTAGATGCTGGTGTAAGTAGAAAGCATTTGTTATATTACTAATTTCACACCTACACTATGAAGTGTCTAGCATTATTCCTTCAATTTTAAAGACGAGGAAACAGGCTTATAGAGATTAAATAGCTTGCCCAAAGCCATATGTCACAAAAGTAAAAAAAGCCAGAAATACAAGCCAGAGCTGCCTGCCAAGGAAGCCTATGCCTCTAACCACTGGATTACGTGGCCTTACCACAGTCAGCTGTGAGAAGCCAGTGACCCAAAATGGCTTAAATTATCAGGTCACATCTTCCTTCCTCTGGGTTTCCCAATCCCCTTCATCTACCATCTCTCCTACTGCCTTCTTACACCCTAGCAATAATGACCAGGGCAACTCTAGAACTATTGAAAAGTTTGACTCTCCTGAAAGGTCAGACGGACTGAGGTCAGAAAATAGATATTTTCTTTAAAGTATGTGTACTTAGAACAAGATTTTAAATTACCCAGGAGGAACATACTCTTTAAAGTAATACCATAAATAAATTCATTCATTCATAGGGCAATGATTGTGTGTGTGTGTGTGTGTGTGTGTGTGTGTGTGTGTGTGTGTGTGTGTGTGTGTTAATCTGGGCAAATCTGAGTTTCTTGATATTTAGTTTGTATAGGTACATAAAATACACTCCTACAAAGAATATTCCAGAATTTGGGAGTCAGAAAGTAGAGAAAGAAAAGAAGATTGAATAATTATATTGGATTTATTATGAAATAGAGAACACACACAAAAAAGGAATAGGTGGAGCGGGAGAAAGTTGAAATACTACCTATAAATAAAAAACAGGAAAGCTACTTTAAAAGTCCTCATACAAAATGTACAAGGAAGGGCTGCTAGTTAGTTCAACTGCTTAGAGTATTGTGCTGATAACACCAAGGTCCAGGGTTTGATCCCTATACTGGCCAACAGCCAAAAAAAAAAAAAAAAGAAAACCCTAAAGTAGAGAGAGATTTCGTGTGAAAAGAAGGCGTAGAAAGTAGAGATCTGGCTATAAGTGCAAAACAAGGGAGAGAGAGAGAGAAGGGTTTACTAAATCATCTTAACCACTTAACTCACAAGTATTTGTAAAATGTTTCCTGCAAAGATGTCACATTAATAAGAACAGTTTCATAAAAAGCTCAAATTGATTTGTATTCTAATGCCTTTCTAGGTTTTTGCTCATATTTTATAAATATGCATAATCAAATGTAAACATAAGCACTTTAGACCATAATTACCCAATTTTTACTAAAATTTGTGACTTTTAAAATATTATTTCTCCATAATAAGATGATAAACAAACTTCTGCAAATATGTTTTTGCATACTTTGAAAGTTAGTAGGTATATTTACCTTTTATTAATCAATGTTCAGTTTTGCGCATAGCATATATATTAAACAAAATAGCATCTGAGAGTACTGTAAGCTCCCTAAAGGCAGGCACCATGCCTGTTTGGTTCACCAAGAAACTGTCAATTATAAGAGTGGGCTTTAACACTAAATTGTTTTTGTCCTGCTGCTGACACTACGAATGTGACCTTGGGCATGTTCTTTGACCTCTCCTTGCTTTAGTTCCTCATCTGTACAGTGGATGATGATTATTGAAGTACCTACTCAAAAGGGTGCTCTGAGGGTTAGTTGGCTGATATGTAAAGCACTGGGAACAGGATGGCACAAATAAAGATTAGCTATTCTTCTTCACAGCTGTACCCCCAACTGTGCTCCAAGTAAATATTTCTTGGCTAAATAAATGAATGACAAAGAATCAATTCCTTTTATTCCTATTTTGGACTTGTTAGTGGATATAAACTATATGGCAATTCCATGATGCTGATATATAATAGGCACTCCTTACAGTCAAAATGTATAAAGGTATTTGATCTATTATAGGAAAAAAGGCCTAACTTAGGAATATCACACACATGCACATATAATCTATCCATCTCAATTGCAACCACATTTGTTTCTGATCAGATATCTTTGATATTTTTATACATAAGAAAAGAAGCCTGAAGTTAGTAGAGTACTATAGAATATGAAAAAGTGAGTAACTCAAAAGACAATTAGATTATCTCAAGACTTAAACCAGATATTTTAAACTAAAAAGGAAAGGCTTTGGGGGACTTTGAATACTGTGTGACCAATATTATGTATTTGCCTGATATAAATACATAAGAAAATTGCAAAATTGACCCAGATTTTCAATTGTAAGATTTAGCCACTGAATGCTCAAATTCACTGTGAAACCAGATAGCCATGAGCCACCCAGATTCAAGTTACAACACTATCTTAGTTCATTTGAGCTGCTATAACAAAATATCATAAATTTGGTAGCTTATAAAAAACCAGAAATTTATTCCTCACAGTTCTGGAGACTGGGAAGTCCAGGAACAAGGCAGATTCAGTATCTGGTGAGGACTCACTTCCTGGCTTATAAACAGTGCTCTCTTGCTGTATCCTCACATGGTGGAAGGGGCATAGGGTATATATCAAGCCTCTTTTATAAGGGCACTAATCCCATTCATAAGAACTTTGTCCCCAAGACCTAATCACTTCCCAAAGGCCCTACCTCCTAAGACAATCACTTTGGGGGTGAGGATTTCAATATATGAATTTTTATTTTTGGCAGGGGGAGGGGTGGAGTATAAACATTCAGATCATAGCAAATGTAAATATACTTTTTTTCAGTATTAGCTACATCTTCATGTCCTATTTTCTGAGGAATGTGGGTATCCTATTTCTTGGTGCCCATAGTATCAGAATACTCAGAAAGTACAATTTATAAATATTTCCAGGTAAGTTCAAATGGAACACAATCTCAGAGACAACATTTAGTAACATTTCTCATTTTGTGTTGTAGAATTTTTGGCTTGAATTAATTTGAATTGCCAAGTCAGAAAAAAGCTGATCTGAATTCAAAGTATGGTACAGTTGTCGAATAAAATATAGCATGCCCAATCAAATTTCAATTTCGGATAAACAGTGAATATTTATTTTTAGTATAAGTATGTTCCAAATGCTCCATGGGACATACTTATACTAAAAAAGTTATTTCTGGTTTATCTGAAATTCAAATTTAACTGGGCATCCTGTGTTTTTATTTACTAAATCTGGCAGGCCTACATTCTGATCATAATAAGCACATAAACTTTCATTTAACTACTGCCCCCTATCCATTTATGGGTGGGAGGGAGACGGGAACACCATTCTAAGAAGAGGCAGTAGAAAATATTTAATATTTGTCTTGGCTTTGATCAGAGAGAAAAGAAAGAGAGAAGGAAAAAAAATACCTATATGATTTCTATTTTTACCACATTAGGGTAATCAGCTATTTTCTACTTGCAATTAAACTGCAAAACTAAGACTACTGGGCCCTTCAGAAACCCCAAGTTCTCTGCTATGGTTGAAAAGAAGAAAAAGAAGAAAGTGTGGCAGGAGACCATGGAATGGGAAAGATACTAATTTTCTCAGAGGCTGAATATACAAGGTGGACACAGTATGGAGGGAGAGAGAGAATACAGGAGCCATCTAAAAGAGGTTAAGGGGGCCGGCCCGGTGGCGCACTGGAGAAGTGCGCCGCTTGGGAAGCGCGGCGGCGCTCCCGCCCGAGGGTTCGGATCCCACATACGGACCGGTTCCCGCTCACTGGCTGAGCGAGGCGCGGGGGCAACACCGAGGGTTGCGATCCCGTTGCCGGTCCCCGGTCCGGTACGGGGGCAACACTGAGGGTTGCGATCCGTTGCCGGACACAGAAAAAGACAAAAGACAAAAAAATAAAAATAAAAGAGGTTAAGACAGTGGTTTTCAGATCCAGCAATCCCACTTCTGGGTATATACCCAATAGAAATGAAATCAGAGCGTCAAAGAGATATCTGCACTTCCATTTTCATGAAAGCATTATTCACAATAGCCAGGATATGGAGTCAACCTAAGTGTCCATCAGTGGATGAATGTTTAAAAAAAAAGTGATATATAATATATATGTAATATATATTACTTTCCTTAGTAAAGAAGGAAATTTTGTCACTTGTAACAACATGGATGAACCAGGAGGACATTGTGGTAAGAGAGATAAGCCAGGCACAGAAATACAAATATGACATATCTTCACTTATATGTGGAATCTAAAACAGTTGAACTCATAGAAGCAGAGAGTTGAATGACAGTTACCAGAGGCTGGGGCAGGGGAGGTTGTCTATCAGGTTAACTGTTATAGTCCGGAACCTAGAATAGTATGTGGCACAGGACAGAAAAAAGTGACTTGTTTTACTAAATGAATAAATATTCTAGGGTCCATGTTAGAATACCTGATTATTTGAATGTGATGCATTTATGTTCTCACTCATTTGCGGAAGCTAAAAAAGTTGATCTCCAGAGTAGAATTGTGGTTATTAGAGACTGGTAAGAGGAGGGGGAGGGGGAATGGTGAGAGGGTGGTCAATGGAAAATTATAGAGAGATAAGAAGAATAAGATCTAGTGTTCTATAGCAATACATGGATACTACAGTTAATAGCAAATTACTGTATAACTTCAAGTAGCTAATTGAAGATTTTGAATGTTCCCAGTACAAAGAGATGACAAATGTTTGAGGTGGTGGATATGCTAAATAGCTACCAGAAACTGGGGGTAGGGCAGCATGAGAAGTTATTGCTTAGTGTATGTACTGGATTGAATGTCCCCCCAAATTCATTGAAGCTTGAATTGTGTCCCCCAAGTTTTATATATTAGAAACTTGGCCCACCTTGACTGTTAAGAGAGTGTGAAATCCAACTATGGTAATTCAAAGGCAGGGCCTTGAAGAGATGATTAGATTGTAGGATTGTGCGATAGTGAATGGATTAATAATGGTGGTCAGGGATGTAGTTCTGAGGGCTTTAAAAGGAGAGTGCATGAGGAACTACTTTTTTTTTTTTTTTTTTTTTTTTAAAGATGACCGGTAAGGGGATCTTAACCCTTGACTTGGTGTTGTCAGCACCACGCTCACCCAGTGAGCTAACCAGCCATCCCTATATGGGATCCGAACCCGTGGCCTTGGTGTTATCAGCACCACACTCTCCCGAGTGAGCCACGGGCCGGCCCATGAGGAACTATTTTGCTCTCTCTGCTCTGCCATATCTCAATGTGATACCCTGCATCACTGAATTCACCACTCAGATCTTCACCAGATGTGTTCCCCGATCTTTGGATGTCCCAGTCTCTGAAACTGTAAGCAGTACATTTTGTTTTCTTACAAATCATACAGTTCCAGGTATTTATGTTATACGCAACAAAAGTGGACTAATACAGTGGGTACAGAGTTTATGTTTAGGATGACAAAAAAATTTTGGAAATAGAAGTGGTGGTTACTCAGCACTGTGGATGTAGTTATTTCCACATGATCATATGTTTAAAAATGCTTAGCTCAAGGGACTTCCAGTCAAGATGGTAGAGTAGACAGTCCCCAGCATCACTCTCTCCCACAAATCAACCAATTTACAGCTATAAAAAAGCAATTACAGCCAAGGTGGGGCCACTAGAGCTCAGGGGAAGAGGAGGAGAGACTTACAGAGTGCATGAAGGTGGGAGAAGCCATGATGAAAGAAAGAAAAAACCTCTCTGACCATTTTGAGCCCTGTCTACTTCCAGGCTGGAGCTTCTGAGCACATGGAGCAGGAACTGGCAAAAAGCTGCAGCTGTGCCTTTTGGATGAAGTTGCTTGGAGGCAGCAGGGGAAAAGAGAGCCTTGGTGGCTCCCAGGCCAGCAATACCACTCACAGGGTTGCTGTGGACACACATAGGAGCAAGGAGCCACAATAACTGATAAAAAGGAGCCACTCAGAGTCCAGTGAGTCATCGCAAGGGACCTGCACAGATGGTGGGAGAGTCCTGCCCACTGGGGCAACACTGAGGCACAGCAAGGACAGCTGATCTGCCCCCCAATCGGCATAGGACCACTCAGGTGAGACTGGTCAGGAATATAGACTAGCATGGGGTGCAGTTTGATGAAAAGACTCAGGCCCAGACCAGTGTTTCTACACAACCCAGGTGCACCAGATTTTGCTCGAACCAAAAGTACCTATAAAGTCAACCATTAAAACCTGAGCTGCACAAAAAGCCTTCCCTAGGGAATCAGCAGCAAAGCAGCAATTTAGCTTAACCACAGAACTGAAGTACTTGTCCCCACAGGAAGTTCCCCCATTTTAGAAGTAAGCAAATGACAGCAAATTAGTTCCAACACAGAGTTTGAGTGGTGGGAACAGCAAATAATCCAACACAGAAATGAAAGAAAAAACAAAGTACTCACAACCAGGGACAAAGTTAGGCAGTAACTAATAAACATCCTATTTCACCAAAGAACACCTATAACACCTAGAAGGACTGGAAGTCCCCTGGGCTATCAAACCAGAAAGGCACAAGGACTGGGGGCCTCAGCCATGCCCCCTCAACACCTGCAACCAGGTCCGCCAAGGGTGGGGGCCTCGGGCCTCAGCCACACACCCCAGACAAATGCAACCACCCCAGCAACAACCACCAAGCTGCTGCAGGAAGCTCCCCAGGGTGGTGGGGGGCCTCGAGCCAGGGTGGTGGGGGGCCTCGGGCCTCAGTCATGCCCCCCTGACACCTGCCACCAGCCCAGCAATGACCACTGAGCTGCTGCAGGAAGCAGCCCAGGCTCTCCTGAGATAGGACAGTGGGGGGCTGAGGGCCTCAACCACAACCCCCCCATATCCGCCGCCAGCCAACAATGACCACCAAGCTGCAACAAGAAGGGTCCAGGGTTCCTGAGCTAGGGAGGTGGGAGGCAAGGGCTTTTGCCACACCCCCTGACATCTGCACCCAGCCCGGCAATGACCAAGCCACCACTGGAAGCTCCCTGGTCTCCCCTGCAGGAATGAGGAGGGTGCCATGGGCCTCAACTATGATCCCCCCTCCTTCCTCCTTCTCCTGCCCCTCTTTCTTTCCCCCTTCCCCTCTCCCCCTCCCTCTCAACTGCTTCACAACAACATCACAGAATGTAAAAAAATAATATTAATAAAATAAAAATAAAAATAAATGCTTAAATTGGCAAACCTTGTTATATATATTTTACCACAATAAAATAAATAAATTAAACCATCAAATAGAAGGAAAAAATAAATATGATGCATTTAAATAATATGTATGAGATCGTTCCAAAATTGTGAAAGAAATTAAACTATTAAAAAATCATGGATAAAAATATTTAATATTATATGAGAGTTTCAAAAATAAATATTGCAACACCTATCTTTATGCCTCTGGGTAAGTGAAGCTACTCTATTCAAAAAACAATTAGGAACCTACAGGTAATCCCACATTTCTAGCTATTTTATATAAAACACCCAATGCAGTATCTGATAGGAAATCTTGTAATAGCTCTAATTGCTATTTATAACCAATCAAAGTGCTTTATAGAGTGTGAAAAACATCCTGATGCTTCTGACAGAAAGTATGATTGAGGCTCTTACATTTTGACTTATTATGAAGAGATTCTCTTGCTTTTCTTACTCTGACCACTTCTTCCATAACTACTGTCTATATGCTAATGGTTTCCAAATAAATATCTCCAGCTCTAAAAACTAGCAAGTTCAGTTTCCTGCTGCCACCTTCCCTGTATGTGTCAAAGGCTCCTCAAATTCACTGTGTGTGAGAATGGACACATGGTTAGCCAGTGGGGCACAACAGAAAGAGCAAGGTCTGGGCTGCAGGTGTAACTGTCCTATTGATTCTTGAGCAAGTGACTCTCTCCATGTCCTCATCTAGAAGATCAATAGACTACCTTAGAAGTTTATAGTAGGGATTAAAGATATTGTATTTATAATGACAAGTGGAACCTCTCACCTAAAAGGTAAGTCAGTATTTTTCCTCCCTCTTTGTCCTTCAACTCTATTTCTCCTGAAGTCCCCATCTCCAGAATGGCACACCAGCCACCTGGCCACCCAAGTCAAAAGCATGCCCATTGTCCTTAATTCCTCACCATTCCTTTTCTGCTTTCAGCTGGTCAGCAATATATGTTGATTCCACTGCTTTTTGTCTCTTAAATATTCTGTTCTGGAATGAGAAGTAATTGAGGTTACTTGAGGTTATAAGAGTGAGGCCATGATCTGATAGGATTAATGTCCATATGAGAAGAGACACCAGAGAGCTCTTCTTCTCCCTTTGCCATGTGAGGGCACAGTGAGAAAGTAACCATCTGCAAGCCAGGAAGAGAGGCCTCACCAGAAACCCACCATGCTGGCTTCTTGATCTTGACTTCCAGCCTTCAGAAGTGTGAGAAAATAAATTTCTGTTGTTTAAGCTGCCCAGTGTGTGGTATTTTGTTATGACAGCCCAAGCTAACTAATACAGATTTTGGTGTCAAGAGTGGGGTGTGCTGTAACAAATACCTAAAAATGTGGAAGAGACTTTGGAACTGGGTGACGAATAGAGGCCAGGAGAGTGTTGAGGTGCATGCTAGAAAAATCCTAGATCATCACTAAGGGACTGTTGGTAGAAATATGAATGCTAAGGTGATTCTAGTTAGACTCAGAAAGAAAAGAGGAGAGCTGGAGAGAAAGCCTACATCTTCTTAGAGAATACATAAATAATCACAAATAGAATTTTGGTATAAATATGAATGTTAAAGGCCATTTGTGTGTGATGAGGTCTTAGATGAAAATGAGAAGCATAGGTTATTGAAAACTAAAGGAAAGATGGTCCTTTTCATAAAATGGCAAAGAACTTGGCTGAGTTGTGTTCTAGTGTTTTGCGGAAGGTAGAGCTTACCAGTGATGAAATTCAGTATTTAGCTGAAAAGATTTCTAAGCAAAGTGTTGAAGGAGTGGCTTGGTTCCTCCTGACTGCTTATAGTAATAAGTGAGAAGAGAGAAATAAATTAAAGGAGTTATTACTCAAAAAAGAACCAGAACTCAAAGATTTGGAAAATTCTCATCCTGTCTATATTGAACAAAATAAGGTGTGTTTAGAACAGAACAACAAGCATGTGGCTGAACTTTTACTTGATAAAGAGATTATAAAATTATATTAGCAGAAATGCTGCCAGTTTGAACTGAAGGAGATGGAGACAGGACAAAATGAAGGAAGGTTGTTGGACTTCTTAGATTCTACAGGAGTTACAATAGCTTTTTGGATGCAAATATGTGCTGTTCTTCAAGAAAAGGAAAGAATGATCCCAAAGGCTCTTCAAAGATCATCAGGGCTGCATTCTTGTTTTCAAAGTGTGGGGCCATCACAGTGGTTTAAACAGGCTGTGCTTCTGCCACCTGTAATATCCGGCATTTCCAAATGTGGAAGCCTCTGTTCTTTTTCAGGGAACTGGCTCCCTCCATAGAAGCCTCCCCTCCAAAGGCCATCACTCTATGTTGGAGCTCTTTTTGGCCTATTCATCTGTAAATCTCTATTATAATAGTTTTTGTTGTTTGTTTGTTTTTAGTGGCTGGCTGGTACAGTGATTGAACCTTGGAGCTTGGTGATATCAGCACCATGCTCTAACCAGCTGAGCTAACCAGCCAGTGCTATAATAGGTAACAATATGACTATCTCTATTGATCCTGACAGTACAAAGAGATTTTATAATCTTTTTGGTTTTTGTCTGCAAATGTCTAATTGGTGTTCAAAGTTTGTCCTGTGGACCAGTGGTGGTTTGTGAACCATTTGTTACTAATCAATAAGATAAAAACAGAAATTGAAAGAGAAACTTTTGGGGCCGGCCCGGTGGCGCACTGGATAAGTGCGCCGCTTGGGAAGCATGGCGGCGCTCCCGCCCGAGGGTTCGGATCCCACATACAGACCGGTTCCCGCTCACTGGCTGAGCGAGGCGTGGGAGCAACACCGAGGGGTGCGATCCCCTTGCCGGTCCCCGGTCCGTTACGGGGGCGACACTGAGGGTTGCGATCTGTTGCCGGACACAGGGAAAGAGAAAAGACGAAAAAAAAAAAAAAAGAAAGAGAAACTTTTGGGGCCGGCCCGGTGGCGCACTGGATAAGTGCGCCGCTTGGGAAGCATGGCGGCGCTCCCGCCCGAGGGTTCGGATCCCACATACAGACCGGTTCCCGCTCACTGGCTGAGCGAGGCGTGGGAGCAACACCGAGGGGTGCGATCCCCTTGCCGGTCCCCGGTCCGTTACGGGGGCGACACTGAGGGTTGCGATCTGTTGCCGGACACAGGGAAAGAGAAAAGACGAAAAAAAAAAAAAAAAAAAAAAAAAAAAAAGAAAGAGAAACTTTTGTAGCCATTTGACAGGTAATTATCATCTGTTGAACTTAAATAATAAAACATTTGGGCTTATAATTTGTATGTCTTTGGGGTTTTTTGGTTTGTTTTTGCTTTATTTTTCTAGAAATTCATTTTTATCATATTTTACAAAAGTAGTGGTCTGCAACAAATTAGAGAAAGAGTGGGTGTTTCACCGCAGTTCAAGAAGCACTGATCTAAATAAAACAAATTATAGACTAAGCACAAGTACCTCTCCTCTTGCCCACGAATCCTTTGAGATGATAGAAAATATGTGTTTTGAAAATAAATGCATCTATCATAGCAGTGAAGAATAAGAAAGAGTCTCATCAGCGGGCCTGAATTTTTTATATATTCTTGGAAGACAAAAGCAGGTGGATTTAGAATAACAGAAAGAAGAGCAAAAGCATAAAAGCAAATTCCACAGGAGAAGTCTGTTGCAGAGATGAGAACAGTTCTTTCCCCTAGGGAACCCGGAGACTGTCTAAGCTCAAAGTTAACAAAGACAAGAAGTATGTAGGAGGCTCAGGACTGCATGTGGGACACCTGGACCATTGTGGAGACATTTCTCCAACATCAGAGGGGTATTTGTGGTCAGGCTAAAGTCTGGAGAACAACTTTCAAAACTAATTGCTACAAACTGAATGTTTCTGTCATCCCCAATTCATATGTTTAAACCCTAATCCCTAACATGAAGGTATTAGGAAATGGGGCCTTTGGGAGGTAATTAGGTCATAAAGGTGGAACCATCACGATGGGATTAGTGCCTAATAGAGTTTGGATGTGTTGTCCCCGCCAAAACTCACATGGAAATCCGATCCCCAGTGTGGCAGTGTTGGGAGCTGTTTGAGTCATGGGGGCAGATCCCTCATGAATGGATTAACGCTCTCCCTGGGGGAGGAGGGGTAGTGAGTGAGATCTCACTCTACTAGTTCCCACGAGAGCTGGTTGTTTAAAAAACCCTGGCACCTCCCCTCTCTCTCTCGTTTCTTCTCTCCATGTGATTTGCTTGTACCTGCCAGCTCCGTACTGCTTTCCGCTGTGAGTAGAAGCAGCCTGAGGTCCACACCAGATGCAGCTGTCCCAGAATCGTAAGCCAAATAAACCTCTTTTCTTTATAAATTACCCAGTCTCGGGTATTCTAATATAGCAACACAAAAACAGACTAATACAGTGCCCTTAGAAAAAGAGACGTGAGAGCTCCCTCTCTCTCTCTCTCTCTCTCTCTCCCCTTCTCTCCTTCTCCTTCACCCTCTCTCTCTCCCTCTTTCTCATCTCCACCCTGTGAGAATACAATGAGAAAATGACCATCTGAAAACCAGGAAGAGGGCCCTCACCAGACACTGGATCTGCCAGCACATTGATCTTAGATTTCCCAGACTCCAGAACTGTAAGAAATAAATTTGTATTATTTAAGCCACCCACTCTATGGTATTCTGTTATAGCAGCTTGGGCAGACTTAAGAACAAAGCAAAACCCAGCCTGCCTGAGGTTGGCTCCTAGTAAGCATTGGACTGGGAAGAGAGGCAGGGTGTGCTGTAACTTCAATCCCTGCGTTACAGCACAGGAGGAAAGAAAACTGCGATTTTGTGCATTTGGCCCCAGCTCTCTCAAATGGAAGCTCTAAAATAAGCAACTCTTGCTAGAATCAGAGAAGAAAGGAGAAGTCCACATGCCATCAGACAAGTTAATGGCACACCCTGCCTGGCACACTTCTACCTCCACCCCCACATCATCCTCATTTGTCAATGCATAAAACCTGGGAGACAAAACCGATCAAAATATTAAATGCTCATATTCTTTGACTCTATCATTCCATGTCCAGGTATCTATGGAACTACATGCTTCATAGATATATGTTCAAGGATTCTTATTGCAGTATTATTTTAATAATTAAAGAGTCAAAGGGAAATTCCTAAATGTCCATCACTAGAAGAATGGCTAAATAAATTATGGTACATTTGTACCATGTATACATAATGATTTAAAAGAATGAGAAATATATTTATAAACTAACCCAAAAAAGTGCTCCAAGGCATAATATTAAATTAAAAAAAAGCATGTTACAGAACATTATATACAAAGTATACATGTATATAAGGGCATAGAAAAAGATCTGGAAGGCAGTCTGGCAAACAACAGGAACTGTGGTTATTTCTAGGGAAAAGAGTATGTTTCTAGGAAGATGGAAAGTGGATTTTATATTACTGTATACTCTAGATAATATTGTATTGTTTAACTTTTTAACTTTGAGTGTGTATTCATGTATCATGTGTGTGTGTGTGTGTGTGTATCCCATAAAGTGGCTTAGCACTCTGGTCTGACATCATAGGTACTAAATAAATGCTTATTACATAAACAGATGAATATCTATTGAATGAAAACAGATGTACATTATTACTTCAGTTAAGTATAATTTCAAAAAAGGTAAAATCCTGAATCTCAGATAAATATGAGGGTACTTCAAAAAACTCATGAAAAGATTCATATTATCTGTCAATTCTATTTTTCCACAAACTTTTTAAGGTAGCCTCCTATCAAATGAACACGTCAAAGATTTTATTTAATGCATTAGTTAATGAGAACCAGAGAGATATTAAAATTCGTTCAAATGGGATTGTGAAGGTTAATTCTAGGTGTCAACTTGATTAGATTAAGGAATGCCAAGAAGCCTGGTAAAGCTATCTTTTTATGTGTGTCTATCAGGATGTTTCCAGAGATTAGCATGAGAGCCTGAGTGGACTGGGTGGGAAAGATCTGCCCCCAATATGGGCTGGAATCATCCAATTCAGTTGAGGCCCCAAGAGAACAAAAATGGTGAAAAAAGGCAAAGCTGTCTCTCTATCCGCTGGAGCTAAGATAAACTCTTCTCTCCTGTCCGTGGACATCATAGCTCAAGACTTTTCAGCTTTAGGATTCCAGAACTTATGTGAAGGACACCATTGGCTTCCCTTGTTTTGAGGCCTTCTCACTTGGACCAGCATCCAGTTTGTATATGGCCTATCGTGGGACTTCTCTTCACAATCAGCAAAGAAACCCCATCAGCACAATACCTAGGGGAGCCATCTGAGTAGGACCACCATGGAGACCCCAGAATTGTGGAGCTATCAGCATGTAACACCAGCCTATGAGAGCTGAAGTGTGGCCTCAGACCAGGAAAGCCACAGGAGCAGAGCTCCCCGAGGACGTGGGGACCCAACCCACATACCAGTATGCAGAGGACATCAAACATGGAGTCAAGGTACATGATTTACCTGTTTTGAGATTTGATGCCCAACCTGCTGGGTTTCACATTTGCTTAGGACCTGTTAACCCTTTCTTTTGGTCTATTTTCTCCTATTTTGGAGCAGCAGTATGTATCCTATGTTTGTCCCACCATTTTATCTTGAAAGTATATAACTTGTTTTGATTTCACAGATGGGATATTGAGACTTAAAATTTCTGAGTTGAAACAGGTTGAGACTTTGGACATGAAATGAATGAATTTGTTTGTGAAAAGGACATGAGTTTGGGGGGGACAGGGGTAGAATATTATGGATTGAATTGTGTCCCCCCAAAAGTTTAATGTGTTGGAGGCTTGGTCTCCACTGTGACAGTGTAAAGATAGTAGGAAGTCCTATTATGGTAATTGAAAGGTGGGGCCTTGAATAGGTAATCAGATTGTAGGAGCATCCATTAGTGAATGAATTAATAATGGTGGTCAGGGGCATGGTTCTGAAGGCTTTAAAAGGAGAGCACATGGGCCGGCCTGGTGGCGCACTTGGTAGAGTGCGGTGCTTGGGAGCGCGGTGGCACTCCCGCCGAGGGTTCGGATCCCATATAGAGACCAGTCCGCTCACTGGTTGAGCGCGGTGCGGGCACGACACCGAGGGTTGTGATCCCATTACCGGTCACGAAAAAAGACAAAAAGGAAAAAAAAAAAAAGGAGAGCACATGAGCGTCTCTCTCTCTCTGCTCCACCATTTTCTGCCATGTGAGAGACCCCTGCATTGCTGTAAAGCCACCACCAAAGGGTCACCTCACCACATGTGTTCCCTGGACTATGAACTTCCCAGCCTCCAAAACTAAGCAATAAATTTCGTTTTCTTACAAATCTCCAGTTCCAGGTGGTTTGCTATAAGCAACAGAAATGGACAAATACAGGGACTTTGACTTTAAATAATTTATATTCTTTTCTTTTTTTCTTCTTTTTTTTTTTTTGGTGGCTGGCTGGTACAGGTATCGAACTCTGGATTCTATATCAGACAAAATTCATTTACATTGACGTGAACAAAAACCATGTGCATGGTTATTAGTTTTTCACAAATTAACTTCTATCCATACAGAATTGCAAAATAGTCTAGTTTAACAAAGACAATCAAAGGTGCATTCACCCTATGGAATCAGACAATGCCCAGCAGGTCCACTAGGCATGCCCAAGGTGCACTGCAAGGACAGCCAGGAATCTCTGCTCAGTTTCAAAAGTTTGTCTATTTTTCCCGACACTGCTATGTTAACAATCATCTGTGCTCTTGGTGTTTTAAAACCTCTATGAATCTGTTTTCTAATATTTGCCAATAATTTCATAGTTATGAATAATTTCTTTAACCTACATATATGGACACTGATACTATTCATTCATTCTCTTGACAAGATTGCCAAGTGGCAAGATGGTCTAAATTTGCTTTGCAAGTTGGGTAATTCAAAGCTTTGCCTTATGAAAATCTCAAAGTGTCCTTGCACAAGACATTTTCATTGCACCACTAATCTCCTCCTCAGACATATACTGGAAATAACTTGGCAAAACATAATTAGAGTAAATCATTTTGGCATTTGTTCCCTAAACACAATAGTACAGTACTTATACTCTCATGGCATGTTGCTAAAGCTAGGTATGCTAACAAACAAAGAAGCAAACAACAACAACCAAAAAAAAACTAGACAAAACAAATACACTGCTGTATTAGGTCTTTCTTAAGCATCTTAGGTTAACAACCACTCCTGGTCCACCCAAAGATGCTCTAATAGATATCCTGTTCTGGGCTCTTCCCAGCTGTCTGGAGACGACAGTGGAGAGCCATAGTCCATCTACTGTTCCATGCATTAACCCCTCCCAGTTAAAAGCAGAATAATGCATCCAATACTAAATGACCAAGGCATAATTATGGTTGTTAAGGAGACAGATGAGATTAATTTAAGCTCCACAATAATTTGGGATATTAATATTAATTTGGAGTACAAATCAATGAAATCTCTAAAAATATAACAAAAGTATTTTTTAGTGGATGAAACTGGGAAAAAACAGGGACAACATACAGCAGATATTACCAGAAATACATATAACTTAAAAGTCTTTTGTAATATGTACAAATAAAATAGATTCACTAGTGAAATAAAATTTTAAACATGTATGGTAACTATATTTTTCAAACCAAAAATGAGGCCTCATCTAGTCTAGCAGAGTGTTTTTTGCTATGAGAATATAGGTGTGAAAATGTTTTTCAAAATTTTTAAAACTTGATCATATATAGTTATACATTTAATAAATATGAAAAGTTAATTACTGAAAAAAAGATATAATTGGAACCATGTTGGAAAATTCAAGATATGTGATCTTCATAACCAATAATAATCTTTAAAGTGCTCTACTTCATCAACTCAACTAAATCATCATTTTTAAAAATGCACCATTATTTTATGTATGAAGAAAAATAAAATTGCCAATGAAGCTATGACACAACGCTTTCTTATCACATCAACTGTAAGACCCTATGATTTTGGAGAGGTTAAAACATAAATAAATAGGGTGTCACAGAAGAGAAGAAATATGGTGTTCATGTCTTGAGGCAGACATGAAGTACAGCTTTTATTTCTTATTGGTATAGCTTTTTTCACAGAGATCTTAGGCTATTACTATATTTTACAAGGAAATGATTTCCATTGTTAAAGTATAAGTAAAAAAGAGTTTACGAAGAAATGCCTAAGTGGGAAAGGGTCAGCAATTGCACTGGTGGCACTCAGTGGCTGGTGCCCACCTCAGTGAAGGAGTGAGCTGTGGCGTCCTGTCCCAGTGAGTCTAGCAATGGTGGCCTCAGTTGGTTGGTTTTGGTATGATTTGACTGTAATCCTGGGATCCTTCCATTTCTAACAATTTCCTCTGCTGGATTCTTCAGCTTATCAAGTGCTCCATGAGCTTCTAATCAATCTTTCAATAAGTTCCTTGTCTTCCTAAGTCAACCAGAGTCAGTTTCTGTTGCTGGGTCTAAGAACCTTGATTGATACCTCTGGATTTCAGCAATGTGTTGAATAGAGATAACTGATATAGTTTGAAGCAAATTGGTGATCCAGCCCTCCTAAGGACAGTTATCAATCTCTTCCACTTTTCTAAATGACCACCTCCAATAAGATATAAATGCAGCCATATTCGACAACAAAATACTTGAACCATGCAGTATCAAAAACACACATATCCCCATTCTTTCAAAACACAATTTATAAAGTTATAGAAAGAATTTGCTGCTTACTTTACAAAGAAATTATACCACCAAAATATAATTTGCCCAGAGCTACTAGGATTCAGTGAAGAAGCTAGAAATGGAAGGAATTCCACAGTCATCATACTATGTACAAGGTACACAGGTAGTAATTGATTCCAGTTAATAATAAGGAATTCCAATTTCATTAATCTTACTACCTCTGAAGGATAAGGCATAAATTAATTATTTTGGTAGGCTGATGATTTCTTTGTACTTGTCTGCAAACCTCTGCTACCCCATTTCATAATTTCTACCCACCTCTCCAAAACAAGATCAACATATACTTTTTCTTCAGTCTTCTGGGATGTTTAGTGAGTTTGGAAGTCAAATATTGATCTCCTTGAGAAATGCAGCTTTCAATAAATGATAATAATAGTAACACTCATGTACTGCCCACATTTTACAGGTGAGGACACTGAAGCACAGAGGGGTTTAGCTACTTGGCTAAGGCCAGTAGGTGGCAGAGCTGGGATTTGAACTCAGGCTGGCTCCAGAATTCATGTGTTTGCTATAACAAATTACCTCCTCTTAGAAGTTACTTGTTTCTGCTATGGTACATTTACCCTACATCATGGACCAGGCAGAATTTGAAGTGTAAAAACTTAGGTTTCAATCCCAAATTTCCTCTGTAAACTTTTCCATTATGAGCCTCAGATCTTTTCTTCTTGTAGAATGGGAATAATATTTGTCTTGCCTGCCTTACAGGTTGTTAAATAGAACAAATGAAATAATGTATTTGAAAGTGCTTTGTAAAGTGTTACATAAAGAGATATTACTTAACTTTGAATGGGCATGTCAGTCAGGATATAGCTTCAGCTGTGTATGATGAATATGTTGCATAAAGTAAATTAGGTCACAGCTAGAAGATGGGGGAGCTGTGACTTGAACCCAGGGTTGTCAGGAGATAAATCCCACGCTTCTAACTATACCACTGTCCTCTTTCTCCTGATAACTCTCTCAGTATAATACACAACAATGCACCATTGTTTTCTTGTGCAGTTTCACTAAAAATAAGAATGGAAACATACATTGTCCTTCAAGATTTTCCCACAAGATATTCCTCTGGTGCAGAAATTCCTACCTCCAACTTATAAACGGAGCTGACAGAGGGCACCAGAGAAAGATAGGTCAAGCAACAAAAGCTATAACGTGGGTATCCAAGCAACTAGAAACACTTGGCTGAGGAAGATTTCTTCTTCCCCTGGCAAGCTGGGGACATTCCAGCCAGGCGCCTTTGAGCCTCTGATGTGGAAAGCAGCTCGAATTCCCACACAAGAGGGGCCTACTTATCAGTCCGGGAACGTTCTGAGGGTACTCACAGAAGAGTGGTAACAGGTCTCTCGATCTGTTCAGACCCTGACTACTTCAGACAAGGTCTCTCCATCTTATACTCTTATTACTTCAGACAAAAGAGAAAGAAGGTTAAGAAAAAAAAGCTAATTAAAATAAAAGCTATGCAAATAATAATGTTAGCACTCTCTCTTATTCTTCTAGTAAATCCCTTACTAGGAGTTATAAATAATTCCAATATTACTAAAGAGGAAAATCTTTAAATCAGTCAAGAAGTATTGGCCGAGTGTCTCCTATATGATTAGGCCTGTGTTTGGGGTTTTACATGATGCTCTTTAGCAGGTTAAATTCTAGTAAAACTAATAAGTGAGGCTTTAGAAACCATTACACATCAGATCCTGTGTCACCAAACACAAATGCAATAAATTTAGAGAACATAAGTTTCCCGCATGAAGAAAAATGAAAGATAAAAATGAAAAAGAAAGAAAAGAAAAAAGACACTGAAAGTCTGAGAACATGGGTTTAGTAAGGCCAGTTACGGTTGAATATATATCAATATATCTTAAATAAAATGTGGAAGTCATTACTAGAACTCCTTTTAATACTGTATTGCTCCGTTTTTGTTGCTTATACAAAGTACACTGAACTGAGTGATTTATAAAGAAAATGAAATTTATTGCTTACAGTTTCTGAGCCTGGGAAGTCCAAAGTCCATCTGGTGGTGGCAATAATGACCCAAGGGTCTCACATTGCAAGATGGTGGAAGCAGAAAGAGCAGAAAGAGAGAAAGACAGACTCCCCTCTTCTTTTAAAGCCTCAGAACCATGCCCCTGACCACCATTTTTAATCCATTCACTACTGCAGGGTTCTACAATCCAATCACCTCTTCAAGGCTCCACCTTTCAATTACCATCATAGGATTTCCCTCCCTCTTAACAGTCACAGTGGGGGCTAAGTTTCTAATACATAAAACTTAGGGAACACAATTCAAGCTTCAGGGAGTTTCGGGGGGGGTACATAATTCGGCCCACTACAAATACATACTAAAATCAATTCCTTTTTCTCTTTTTCACATAAGGTGAAAAATGAAGAAAAGTGAGTACCTATGTAAGTCTACTATAGAGCTTCTTATTTAAACACCATAAACACTACCCATATTTCCTTTGTTATGCTTTATCTCTGCCAGTCTTTCATTTCTTCATCCTCTTCTTCAGCAAATACTGTTGATGATATGAGGGTGGAGGCTGGCACTGTGGCAAGAGCTCGACCGGTAAAGATGGTATACACCTTCACTGCCATAAAGATGTGGCTCCTGCCATCTGGGCTCAGACTAATCACTCAACTAATAGCAATAGTTGTAATGAATAAGACTGAAAGAAATTACTCTCAGTTGAAATACAGGAGTGGCAGAGCTTAAGAAAGGATGAGGTAAAGTAGTAAACTATTCTATTTTGATAGTCTTTACACTGGTCCCACTATTCCTGGTTTGGGGAATACTGTATCTCTGTCATGCACTACCGTCCTCTGTTGTCCCCTCCTGCCACTCCTCTCACTATATATATATATATATTTTCTCCCACAGCAAAGGGAGAAGAAAGTCAGAGGAGCTATGGAATTGACTGGTGGAAGGGGAACCACTTTCAGGTATCTTGCTATACTAGATCCCCCTTTTTTGAGGCATGGGGTAAAGAAGGGCTGGATTCTGATCAGGTGAGAGCTGGAAGAGACCACAGAGGCCACCTTCCATACTTCCTATTTTATAGCTGGGTACATTGAGGCATAATGACTTGTCCAAGGCCACACAGCCAATTTGTAGGATTGGTAGGACTAGAACTCAGGCTTCTTGACTTTCAGGAGTGTTAGAATGCAGCATTCCAAATCCTTTTTTGCTTAGTGGGGTAGGGTAGCCAGAGACAGAAACCCCACTATGCCTTCAGTATCCTCTTCAGCTATTATTTTTATTATCTTCTTGACTATCAGGCAGTTAGTCCTTCATTTCTGGTCCTCCAAAGAAATAGAGAACAATTTATTAACCTAGTCCCCCGTAGTCTTCTGTTCCTTAGGGAAAAACCACACCGTGTCCATCACCCAAGGGACTTATTTTCATATCTTCTGTCATTTTGTTACTCTCTCCATAAGGAATAAATTATGGTTTCTCTACATCGTTTTGAAAATGTGGTAACCCATCCTGAACCCACAGCTTTGAAGATCTAGTAAGGTAAAATGATGTCCTGTGGTCTGCTTTTCACTATATCCTGCTTTGACTCTTTGTTTTTGCTTCTTTGTTATTAGATTTTAAGAACGACATATTTACTTATTTTCACCATGACAGTAATGACCTTGAGAAATTTATACTGTTGATTTATTTCTATAAGGATGCTCTCCTGAATGTTGTCCGGTTTGGGCGAAGGCCGGCCTCTTCTTTTTTTTTTTTTTCACTTGTCAGCTTGTCAGTAATGACCAGGTGGCGAACACATGTCAAGAAAACTAATCACCTTCTAACAGGATTTGGACTGGAATTAACACGGATCTTGTGCCCTTCCTGTTCCAGTTTTAGCAACCCAAGGTCCACGATTGATCAGAGACTACCTGGTTGACAATCGCACCCCATGGCATCGCAGGCCCTCTTCGGGCCCTCGGTAGTGAGTTTTGTGAAATACAATAACGAGTTTTGGTTTGTGGTTGAGAAACTGTTGGCCAACCCATCCGGACACCCTGTGAGGAAAACACATCTCCTATTTTCAAGGTGCTGACACAGGGCTGGAATGCCGCGGAGCCAACGAGTCCGTCCTGCCAGACAAGTTTCTGCTTCAGACAGACGCACCACGCCGTGACAAGCTGATGCGGCCGGCCGGGGAGTCCTTTGAAGGAGCAGTGCTGGGTGCTGCAGTATTTCTCAGGCGTCTTCGAATAGTCCTTCCATCCCTCGCAGTCGCTCTGTGCCGCGTCCCCAAGTTCTCGCCCCTCTTCACTTCCAAGCTCCGGGAGGGTCGCTCCTCCACCTCCCCGCTCCGCCCCCTTCCTCCAGCCCGCGCCGCTCCCACCTTTCCTGAAGCCCCCACCTGTGTGCGCGCAGAGAAGGGGCGGGGTCTTGGGGCCGGGGCTCGTGACGTCACCCCTCCGCGAGGGAGGCGGGGCTGTGGGAACTCG